>NW_027397070.1:56426069-56511568 GCF_003265705.2 Callorhinus ursinus
CTATTCATCATTGTAATGTGCCATGTTGGTTTAAATGCAAATATAAGAGCATTTAGATCCTATGTGGAATAACTAAAATTATAGTTTGTGTCTCTTAGCTCATATATGCAAATGTATTTCATTCTTGTTGGAACAGTGGAAACAGCACAAAATTAACACAACTGTTTTTATTTCACCTCTTGATGTGCACACATTCAACCAGCACTCTCTCTCCCTTTGCATTACTGATTTGTGAGGGAGGATTGAAAGGAAAACAAACAAACAAAAACTATGGGTCTTTTCAATGTTCCCTTTCCTTCTGTGTCATCAGTCCAGTCAAATTATCTGGCAAATATAAGGAAGTAACACAAGTATGAAAGGATATGATGGAATTCTTTAAAATGCCATTGCTTTTTGCCTACATTTAAAACAAATTCTGGTTCAAAGAGAAAGTGTCGATGGACATCTTGGCTCTTTCCATAGTTTGGCTATTGTGGACATTGCTCCATCAACAGATGAATGGATAAAGAAGATGTGGTACACACACACACACACACACACACACACACACACACACACACACTGGAATATTATGCAGCCATCAAAAGGAATGAAATCTTGCCATTTGCAATGACGTGGATGGAACTGGAGGGTATTATGCTGAGCAAAATAAGTCAATCAGAGAAATGTCTCATATGACCTCACTGATATGAGGAATTCTTAATCTCAGGAAACAAACTGAGGGTTGCTGGAGTGGTGGGGGGTGGGAGGGTGGGGGTGGCTGAGGGATAGACATTGGCCAGGGTATGTGCTATGGTGAGCGCTGTGAATTGTGTAAGACTGTTGAATCACAGATCTGTACCTCTGAAACAAATAATACATTATATGTTAAAAAAAAAGAAGAAGAAGATAGCAGGAAGGGAAGAATGAAGAGGGTAAAATCAGAGGAGGAGATGAACCATGAGAGACTATGCACTCTGAGAAACAAACTGAGGGTTCTAGAGGGGAGGGGGCTGGGGAATGGGTTAGTCTGGTGATGGGTATTAAAAAGGGCACATACTGCATGGAGCACTGGGTGTTATATGCAAACAATGAATCATGGAACACTACACCAAAAACTAATGATGTGATGTATGGAGATTAACATAACATAACAAAAAAAATTTAAAAAAAAGAGAAAGCGTAACTTCTCAGAGTTGTCAGCTGTCAGCCTTCCTATACCTCAGTCTTACATGCAGTGTGCTTACTTCGTGCTTACTTTGAATCTTGCTGAACTCCCATGCATTGTGGGCTCACCAGAATTCTGTGCTTATGTGGCATTGTGAATGCTCTGTACTGATGGGGTGGCGAGGAATGGTGGCCATGAATATTATATGTATCTCTTCTGCTCAAGCACATGCTCCATTGTCCCATTGGACTTCAAATATAAAATTAAGAATTTTAAGATGGCAATAGCAATGCATTAAACCGAACATGGAACCTTTCTGACTGCAGGACTCAGTGCCACTGCTCAGGACACACAGCTATGAAGCCAGCCCTGAAAATAGCCGTGACAAACCCATTCCATGTTCATGTAATTATTTTCATGAAAAATAACTATATTTTCAAAAAATGTAAGAAAAGTGACTTTTTTACTTTTGCAAGTGATATTGGAGATTTTAATCTTTAACATCTAGTTTAATAGAAGACAGGTGGATTCTTATATCTACTTTTGTATTGAACGTGTTGCAATATATTGCTTTGGTTGAGATATTTGAAGAACATCTGGCCTCTCACAATATGTAGATGGACAAAATAGAAGTACTTTAATAATCCTTTCAAAAAACTGTGGATATTCTTTCTGAAATTATACAAAAATTCAATAGCTCGTTGTTTCTTCTCTTTTTTTTAAAATAAAGATTTTATTTATTTATTTTAGAGAA
The DNA here is from genome assembly GCF_003265705.2 of Callorhinus ursinus. NCBI lineage: Eukaryota > Metazoa > Chordata > Mammalia > Carnivora > Otariidae > Callorhinus > Callorhinus ursinus. The sequence goes on from NW_027397070.1 coordinate 56,427,971, forward strand.
AGAGAGTATGAGAGTGGAGAAAGGGAGAAGGAGAAGGAGAGAATTTCAAGCCGACTCCATGCTGAGCTTGGAGCCAGATGCAGGGATTAATCTCACGACCCTGAGATCATGACTTGAGCTGAAACCAAGACTCAGATGCTTAACCAACTGAGCCACACAGGTGCCCCTAGCTGGTTGTTTCTTATAAGTTAATTACAATATGTAATCTGATATCATATTAATAAATATTTTTACTCTTTTGGATTTTAATTCATTGGCCTATCTTGGATTTTGAATAGATTTCTACTCATGTGTGATTTTTATTTTTTACTGTCATGTATTGTTTATTGGAAAATACTGGCTCACTGAATTATGAAGATATTACAAATTTCAATGCATTTCATTGTACAATAAGACTCAGACAATATTTAATATTGCCTTCAGTCTTACTGTAAGCTGTCAAGCTCATGGAGACTGATACAAGTTTTCAAAACTTGTAATAATTTTCACTTAAAACTCAAATTTTATCATTGACAACAAATACAGCCAATTATTTCCCTTGCAGTGATAGGATGAGGCTTCATGCACTTTTGAGAAAATATCTGCCTAACACCTAAGTCCGAATAAGCATACTTAGTCGATCATTTTTTAAGTAAAAATTATATGCCATGGAAAAAGAGGCTAGTTCAGCTGGCAATTCAAAGAATTTCATAAATATTCTTTCTTCAGATAACCGTCATGCCTGGGTATGTGACAGAAGTGCTCTAATCACATGTCCCATTTCATCACACCGAATATAAAAAAAGCATGCATGTCAGGTTCAAAGTGTAATAATAGTAACGAGTTTTACTGGTTCCTGAAAGGTCTTTTAATGTGACACTTGCTTTCATTTTCATTTTTACCCCTCTGCGTCGTGGAGGAGAATGCAGTGACTCCTACTATGGTGTTGGGCCACGCTTTGATTTGTGTCAAGATGCCGGCACTTGCATTTACCATTGTTTCTGTGACACAAGCACAAAGGTCAACACAGGCAGGGGATGTCTTCATACTTTTACAGAATTGTTTTTGATATTGTGAACCCCATAAATGGGTTTTGGGAATCCAGAAACCACACATTGGGAACTGCTTTTCGGAAAACAATGCAAGAGGAGGTTTTTACTCTGCCTCTTGGTAGAAACATCTCTCTGGGTTGCCACCTTCTCCTTGCTCTGGTAAGTGGGGGCAAAACATTTGCTCTGATAACCGCATATTTACTCTAAGGATTCGATGAAAGCACCCCTCTAAAAGAGTTTTGAAAATATAATGACCTCCGTTTTTGTCTTTTTCTTGTTAAAATAGTTATTGGTTTCTTGTTGTTAGTACTGATAAAATCTATATTGAATATCTATATAAATCTATATATTGAATATCTATAGAATCAGTATGGCCCATGCACAGTATTAACAACGTTTATATTTACTGTACCTTTTTTTTAAGATTTTATATATTTATTTGAGAGAGAGAGAGTGAGAGAGAGTGCACACAAGGGGGTAAGGGGGCAGAGAGAGAGGGAGAAGCAGGGAGCCTGAAGCAGAGCTGGATCCCAGGACCCTGGGATCATGACCTGAGCTGAAGGCAGACGCTTAACCTCATGAGCCACCCAGGCGCCCCTATATGTACTGTGCCTTTACTGTTTACCAAAATATCTAGCTTATGGTAGTCAGCACAAGGATTTGACTCAGATGTCCATAATTTTCTCTCTATGTCACCATACTTCTCCTAAATGCTGAGACCAAGTAGAAAGGAAGAAGGTGGGTAAGAAGTGGTTTGACTAGAGAACTTAGTTTAAAGAATTTCCATCCTTAAAATGAGAGAAACCCTTGAAAATGCATAAATAATAGTTACCATACCACTGTTATGCACAGACCGCTGTGTAGTGTATACACTGTATGTGTATTCTGCATACAAGCATATGAAAATGCTGTTCTTCAGGAAGTTATTGCAAACTAAATATGCAGACAGCTCATCTAGCACTTTATATGGAAGAAAACAAGGCCCAGTGGCAAGGCACCTGGTATTTTTGATCATATAATTTCTATGAAGAGACAAGTCTGGAATTAATTTATTTTTTTTAAAGATTTTATTTATTTATCTGAGAGAGAATGAGAGAGAGAGAGCACGAGAGGGAAGAGGGTCAGAGGGAGAAGCAGACTCCCCGCTGAGCAGGGAGCCCGATGCGGGACTCGATCCCAGGACTCCATCCCGGGACTCCAGGATCATGACCTGCGCCGAAGGCTGTGGCTTAACCAACTGAGCCACCCAGGCGCCCTGTAATTAATTTATTATCAAGTATCATGTATAACATAAGTTTTGTTTCGTCCCCCTCGTCCTCCCCTCCAGTAAAAACACTCCTCCCATTGTCTTCTGAGCAAATACTAGGTTTAATACTTGCAACCCCAACAAGGAATATGAGATATGAGGAGAGGAGTCATAGCAACCGGAGTCTCAAACACAGTAAAAGTGCCATCACTGGCAGGTTGTATGGCTGACCTGATTCAGGTTCAGGACCAATCAGCGGCATCTTTGGGAGGTTTCTCCAAATGGACTATGGAGACTCCTACTACTGTAGTCTATTCCAGCAGGAATAACTCCCCTCCCTGGCACACCACCTCACCTCCACTACCCTCCCCCAACCTGTTATCTCAACATCAGTGCTCTTATCACCCACTGAATTTGTTTGAAATATTTCACTGAATCTGTAACCTCTTCGATTATGAGACTTTTCATTATTCAGTGGACGCTACAAATTACCAATTATATTGTTGTATTTAGGAATTTTAGTATTTGTTTTAAAGACCTTCCCAATTTGATACTTTGTAAGTAAAATAAATATATGTCTATCCTTTTCCAAACAATATCATTCTCCCTGTGCTATTATGTCACATCATTTATTTCTTAAAAGAAACAAAAAAAGTTTCACCCTTGTCTCTGGGATTTTTTTTCCAGGCCTTAATACTGTTTTGATAATTTTTTTTTTTAAATTTTCCCCCCCCCAAAAAAATAAATAAATAAAATAAATAAATAAATAAATAAATCTTCCCAAAAGATGTCAACAAAAGGCTTTAAGGCACCAACTGCATTCCTTCTTTATATGGTCTTTGATGATCCATGGATTGCAATGTCAAGGGGCTGAGATTGTCCTTCAGTGCCATCAAGAATAACGGCCAGGTTTGCCCAGACATAAGCGATGGCAATGCATTACCACCACCACCTGGCCCACACGTAATTGAAAGAAGCCATCCCAATTTCATTGTTAAAACATGGGGAGAAATGAGATATAGTCTTTGAAATGTATGTAGTATGTTTTTTTTCCCATTGGAATATAAGCTCATTGAGGACGGGGCGCTCTCTGTATTGTTTCCCCAAGCATCTAGATAGAACAGTGTTCGATACATGCATTAAATACACATGATTTAAATGAATGATTAATGAAAGCTCAACACAAATATGAAAGGCTTACAGGAATGTGGAGATATGGTATACTTGAGTAAACGAAATCTTTCTCATCAGAAAGACCTCTGACTCTCTAACTTGCTTTGATATTGACCATGTGACATGGCATAAATGTTGAAACCTTCCAACCTTCAAAATGAGAATAAAAGATGCCTACCTTGTAAGTCTGGATTTTGTGAGTTTTGACCAACAGAGTGCAAGGTACATCTTAGCACACGGACTGTAGGTAGTTTCCTTCCTCATTCCTTTGTGAGGACGTGTCCTTCCTTCCATCTGGTGCTAATTGCAATTCTTAGCTCAGAATTCTTTATTGTGATGACCTTTTCCCTGACATTCAGAGTTTACACAATTGTGGAAAACCATCGGGAAAAAAAAAAAAAGATTTCTTTACATTTCTACATCTGGAGTTTGCCTCCTCCCCTTGTCCAATCTGATAGCCAAAACCTGGGGGGGAAAAAAAAGTGCTGACAGACAAATCACGGTGAGAGGAAGAATAAAGATAATTTATCCATTCTCTACAACCCCAAGTGAAAAGTGTGTTGTTCTTATTTTGATGAGTTGAAAGTTTGTGATATTTCAGAAATCAGAATTCTCCAAATTCTCAGCTCGCAGGTGTGAGTTTCATGCTGCCATTGGTTGTCTGCAATAATGAGTCAGCTGGATCTGAAGTTGGAAAGGAGACTTGATATTTACATTTGAGCTATCATCCCTGTGTTCTGAAGCACATACAGGTCAAAGGGAGGCTGTATTTTCTCCTTCTAAATAGCCAGTAATGACAAGGAGGCTGATTGGCCTTTCAAAGTAAACTTAATTGTAGGTAGGAAATAGAGGCAGAGGATATGAGTGTATTCCATGACCCTCAAAGAAAAATTCAGTGATGGAACTGGCATGTGAAACAGTTTTTGGATTTTGTTATCTTGCCACTTGATATTTAGCCCCTGTTCCTAATACATTATTTATATGTACATGTTTAGCTTGCCAATATATTCCCTGTACAATTCGAAGAATTTGACCAATATGATTAAAAGTAATACTGCATGTATTTTTTATAACACTTTTATTTTTCTAATAATAATTGCTTTAGAAACCAAAAGAGAGGGAAGGAAGCCAAACTACTAGAAGTGGGAAACAAGCAGAGAAATCTGTAGAACCAAACCAAAGAAGTTAGAAGAATTCAAAATTATACCAACGATGCTAACAAAATATGCAAAAGAGATTGTGAAAACTTGAAATAAAATAAAAGAAAATGTTTCATTTAAATGTTGAAACCCTAAAGCATAGAAAACAGTGTCAGTAATCTCAAAAGAATAGATGTCACTCTTGCTACTTTCAATGAATTGGATAGATGGCAATTTTGTGAAAGTACTTCTGCCGCATTTACTTTTGACAGCTAGAATTGTGATTTTAGTTCCAAAGTGAGAGAGAGTCTTCAAATAATTCACTAGTTCATGTTCAATTCTGCATTTGGTGCAAAATAATCTATAAGTCACCTATCGTCAGGTGTATGTTTGTGAAACATGTCTTTTATTTTATTGCTTTCCCCAAATTTAATTATATCACACAAATATTTTGAAAAACCTTTGTTGATTTTTCAATATGTCTTTGCAGTTCTTAAGTCACAGTGGTCCCCAAAACCAAACCATTCAAGTCTCTGGTTTTATTTTCACCCAACGCATTGAACTGTACACAGTCTCATGATGTCAGACAATAGATTGGATTCGTGTCTTGCGTCAAAACGAACTCTTTGAAATGATAGGAGTTTGATTTAAACAAGAAAAATGACAAATTTTCATATCCTTTTTCTTTTAATTTCTTTCTCTAACTCATAAAACCATGAACCAATTTGAATGTTTAGTTTCCCTTCTTGTTTGATTTCTTTCATGCCAAAGGATGCCCAAGGGAGCATTTCACCTGGTGCTATAATGGGAAACTTGGCAGACCTTAATATATCACTGCAATGTTTTTCTCAATTATATACTTTTTTCTTTGTATTTTTTGGACATATTTCAGATGGTCTTGACCATTAAGTTTTTGTAAATGAATATTTTTCAGAGAGTTACTTTAAAAGTATCCCTGTAGAGCAACTTAATAGCCTCATGATAGACCCTATTATAAGATAGACAAGATTTTCAGTTACTTAGTATATAAAGATGTTATGGAGAAATGAAGCTGGTTGAAATTACTTGATGTGGATATTCTAGTTAAAACAAGCAAACTTTCCATTCTCTGTCTACTTTTGATTCAGCTGCTGAAAGAGTTTGAACAGTAGAGTGATATATTTTTTGAAAGACGGAAGGACAAGACAAACTATCTAAGGAAATGCTCAATGATTACTTGAATTCTTATCATAGATAATAATGATTAATGTGCATTTTATTCTTGATTATTTTGTGTATTGCAAGCCTTATGGTATCATTCTGACATCCTTGTTCTGTATCTTTATTTATTCACTCATTCATGCAACAACTATTTTGAGTCTCCACTTTATACCGGGCAATATCTAATTTTAAAAAGAGGTGACAAACAATAAGTTAACAGGGTAATTCAAGTAAGTTGTGACAAAGGCCAAGAGAGAAATATGCACAGATTATAGAAGTCTCGAGGGAGAACAGTTAATCCAGACTTGGAAATAAAGAATGGTCTCCTGCAAGAAGAAGCAGATACACTAAATTTTCATGTCTGAAAGATTTTAGGACTAGTTGGAGTAAGCATAGGGGGATTTCTTTCTTTTTTTTTTAACTTTTATTGTTATGTTAATCACCATACCTTACATCATTAGTTTTTGATGTAGTGTTCCATGATTCATTGTTTGTGCATAATACAAGCATAGGGGGAATTCTGATCACAAGTAGGACACTTTTTGGTAAAATTAGTAGTGTAGCAGTGGGATAAAAGACTATGATCCAACATATTTCCTTATGCTCTGAATGTTGTCAGCCATTTTCATAGCAGCAAATAATCCTACAAATTCTAAATGTCCTTCAATTGTCTTTGAATATATGTGTAACAGAATGCAATTCATGTTCATTTAAAACTCCCTGTGACATTTTCTGCCTTTTAATAGAGGAGGAGGTGGAAAATTTCTTTCATTGGAAAATAATTTGAAATTATTTTGTGCAAAGAGATTGGTGAGTAATAGAAAGAAAAGGCTCATTCTTCAGTAAAGTCCTCAGACTGAGAAAAATGAGTTTTATCCAAAGCACAGTAGAATGGTAAAGGTAGACCCAGAAGCTTAAGAAAGAAAGCTAAGAAGCTGAGTGGAATGAAGGAAGGAGGAGCAGGGGTACAGGATTCTCAAAGAGAAGAGGCCAAGCAACTTAGGTGGCCAAAGCCATTTCAGAATCAAGATAGTTTTTTAATTTTAATATGTTTGGGCTTTGTGATTACATACGTTGATATGACTGTAAACCTTACACAAGGCTGTTAAACACACAAATATTTTGCTTTTGGGGAACATCAAAGAGTAGGGCTGAGTTGCACAAAAGGCTTGATGTGGAGTAGAGCAAAGAGAAATGCAAGAAAACAGCGGATCATATGGTATTTTGTGAAGAACACAAGGTGTGACAAGAGATATGGGGTAAAGTACTCAAGTCAGTTTTGTACAAGTATCAAGGGTAGGATGACCTCAGGTGGGTTGAAGATGTCATTTGAAAAAAATATAATGCAAAGTTTCTACACATCTAAAACAACATAATAGGGTCAGGTGCCTGGGTGGCTCAGTTGGTTAAGCGACTGCCTTCGGCTCAGGTCATGATCCTGGAGTCCTAGGATCAAGTCCCGCATCGGGCTCCCTGCTCAGTGAGGAGCCTGTTTCTCCCCCTAACCCTCCCCCCTCTCATGTACTCTCTCTCTCTCTCTCATTCTCACTCTCTCAAATAAATAATCTTTAAAAAAATAAAAATAAAACAACATAATAGGGTCAAATTTCAACGGTTTGTGCTAATGAAGGGAGGAAGCAGCAAAGTTCTCAATTTGTTAATGTCCATTGCTGAATTTTTTTAAATATTTTGTTTTAAAATGCATTTCCCAGCTGATTTAACTTCTTAGTAGCATTTTGCTTAGGCTTTTATTAAAATGTTTTTATTTCCTTAACCAACTGAGCCACCCAGGTGCCCAAAATGTTTTTATTTCCTAAACACAGTCTGGCTGGGCAACAGGAAAAGAAGCTGAAGCCATTTTATAAACAGTATATTATCTTAATGCACACAACTGAAAATTCACTGCATTTTGAATACTGTATTTTAGTCTTGTAGATTCAAACAGTTAACTTTGCTTAAAAGAAAAAAAAAATTCTTTCATCAGCCATTTCATGCTTGTGCTGAAGCCTACTGAATACATACTTTGATTTCTCAGCTATTGGATAAGAGTTAATGTCCCCTAAATAATTCTTTTGATTGCATTCTACAGTTATGCAAAAAACAACTATAAACTTTAAACTTACTAATGTTTTCAAGAATACTTAATTTCTAAACAGCTTAAACACAATGTATTATTTTGTTGCACATTTCTTCCTGTTTGCAGTTCTTTTAGGGTTCTAGAAATTGGAACCAATATTTGTGGTCCATGACCTTAGAGGATGTATGCTCGGCTAGGGATCTTGTAGGAACATTGTCTTATCTTCTCACTGTGATGCCAACTGCTGTTTAGGTTCCTCAAAACTGAACAGAATCAAATAATCCATTTGCTTTCTATCCTTCATCGTGCCAACTCTTTGCATTTCATTTAGTTAGATCAACAAAAACACTCAGGTTTTTTTCAGTGTAGTTAGTCTTTTACTTTATTATTTTTAAATTTTAATTTTCTAATGAACCCGTGGTTTTCTGGGATGGTGTTGAAAGCTTTAAACAAAACCAAAATCTGTTTTCACTTAACGCCAAAAATAAACTCATGAAGTGATTTTATTCTTATTAGGTCTTACAGCTCTTCAATCTTCATTCTTGTGAAACTGAAATCATGGATCAAAGCCAAATGGCCAGTGTCTTTTTAATTTTAAAAACATGCTATAAAAGCAACTGACCTTTAGTCCATACAATTTGGGTGTGATCATGTCATTTAGAAGATACTACTTGCTACACCAATTGCCCATAGATGCGTTTTATTTATTTATTTATTTTTGATCATTTATTTATTTATTTATTTGGCAGAGAGAGACACAGTGAGAGAGGGAACACAAGCAGGGGGAGTGGGAGAGGGAGGAGCAGGCTTCCCGCAGAGCAGCAAGCCTGATACGGGGCTTGATCCCAGGACTCTGGGATCATGCCTTGAGCCGAAGGCAGACGATTAATGACTAAGCCACCCAGGCCCCCCTGCCCATAGATGCATTATAGAATGAGGCATTTCTCCAAACTCATCATCACAGTGCCATCCACATGCAAATGGAAATCTTGAAGAACTAGTCTTGCATGAAAGTTAATTCAGCTTCATTCTCTTAGAACTCTTCTCTTTCCTTGGTTTGGATTTGTTTGCTATAGAGCAGAACTGTTTATTATGGCAGATAATAAATTGAAAGAAGAAAGTAGGAGCTGTCTCTAAATATACCAGTATGGCGTCAAATTATCCAGGGTTCATGTCTTTCCTTAGGGTTTTTAAGAAACTTCAAAGTCCTGAATGACTGCTGGCTACTTTAGATCAGCTTTGAATTGTATTTAATTGAAAAATGGAGTGGAGAAATAGCAAAAAGCAAAACTGATGAGATTTCTATGGTCAAAGAATGTTAACTCATTTGATTTTCCTGAAATTCTAGACACAGAGGAATTCCACACACATTGCTAGATGTTGCCTGTGGCTTTTATTAGAAATGTCACTTGGCTGAAGCCCTTTGAGGGTATTACATATGTGTACAGCATAACATTCCTCTAGGGTAGAGGATTTCATTGTATGATCAACAGCCCAAGGACTCCTGCATTGAACTTGAAAAATACTGGTTTGTCAAAGTGCCTCTTGTACTCCACAAATATATGAGATCCAAATTTTATTTTCTCTGAATTCTTCTCTTCAGATGTATATTATCCATGTACTTTCATCATGGTACTCATTGAGAGAGTAACATACCTCTAATTTAAATGAAAAATAAGAGATTTAATTGGAAAGGAAAAGCAGACTCTGAAAATCATTCATTGACCCCTCCTGAATAAAGCTACAAGGCACAAGAAAAATTTGCAAACACAGTTGTGAATGTCAATTCCCAAAAGCTTTCTTTCCTCCCTTACTTTAACCTGCTTACTCACCTTGCTCCCTGATCCAACATCTGTTTATGGAAGTATATTCTACCTACCGAAACTTGTGAGTTCCGTGAAGAAATCAAAGGAGTGTAAAACACTGTCCTGCTCATGAAGAAATTTTAAGCTAGTATATGTAGAAAACTAATTTAAGTATGAAACAATAAACAATGAGATTTATATAAGTGGTATTCGTGCTTCATGTGTGACTATGGTGGATGTATATGTGCAACATATATATTAGTGCAGGATAATCTTTTCATCCTTCTACAGAATGAGGTAGATATACATCTACACAATTAAATGAACATTTCATATTATAAACACAGTTGGTAATAATAATGGAGCCATGGAGTAACCTATTGGGCCTCCCTACCAAAATAGAATTATGTGTAAATTTATTCTGTTTTAAAAGCAGTCTCATGCATTTTTCTATACCTTATATTTGGTGATTCTGTTCAGCGTAGAGCCAAGAATATCTATATCCTTCCAGCCTTTTGAACTCTTCTTTTCATTTTTTTTGTCATATGCATCAAGGAATTCTGTTATTTGGAATCATGTAGTATAAATGGTCTCCATTATGGGCCAGTATGAAATCTTTGCTGGATTCCTGGAGTCCCTATCTTTCTGTAGGACTATAAAGCAGCAATTACAAGCTTTCGGAAGAGAACCAGTTCTGGAGAAAGACAATGTATTCAAGTTGTTGGGGGAAGTTATAATTTTTTATCTGGGACATCCTTACAATGGGCAGTGAAAGCAGGAAGAAAATTGAAATGAAAGAATCAAGGCATAGTTTGTCGGGAGGAACCCTGGCCTGTGTTCCAAGAGGAATCTACCCTCCACTATGTGAGAAGGAGCCACCACCTGGCTCTTGTTCCCTCTGAGTCCATTTATTTGCTGACAGTGCTATTTAGAAGTTATCAGTTTGACAAATATATTGTCAATGCATACCAGCTGGTCTTATAAACATGCACACATCAGATTGCAGTGATAGACTGAAAACTTGAGATCAGTTAATGAACAGGGCACATGTTTTCTTTGCTGTTACTGTAGTTTTCATACTTTTGTACCAACACCACCTCCCATATCTCCTTTTAAAACATTGAGTCACTTAAGCACTACTCCTTTTTTTAAAATTTTTTGAATATTTTATTTATTTATTTGACAGAGAGAGAGACAGCGAGAGCAGGAACACAAGCAGGGGGAGTGGGAGAGGGAGAAGCAGCCTTCCCACCGAGCAGGGAGCCCAATAGGAGGCTCCATCTCAGAACCCTGGAATCATGATCTAAGCTGAAGGCCGAGGCTTAATGACTGAGCCACCCAGGCACCCCAAGCACTATTTTTAATTGTAAAAAAGCTACTGTGATGCTAAATGAGGAAATGATTAAAAAAAAAAAAAAGATCCAGGTTGGAGGGATGATTAGCAAGTAAATGAAATACTGTCATAAGCTACTACAAGGTCAGGTTGTAATTCTGCTGGAAAGCAGAATGGCATAAACAAAATCACCAGAGTGAAAATTATGGATTATGTTCAGAAAAGGTCAACTTGTTCAGAGCATAGAATTTGTAGAGAAGTAATGGCACAAAATGATAGATCTAGTCCCAGAATCTCACCTCCTAGAGCCTATGCATACCTCTTTCTAGATTCTGGAGAGATTAGCCTATGTTCCTTAAAAAGACAGCACATCTATGCACTTTACTGGACATTCACTGGTAAACAAAACAAGCTAGATGCCCGCTCTGACAAATTTCAATCTTAATGTGTGTGTTTAAGGATGGGGTGGGGACCTGATAATAGATAGATGATAGATAGATAGATAGATAGATAGATAGATAGATAGATAGATGATTGATAAAACACATGAAGGATAATATCTCCTGAGCCCATGTTATGCTAAGCATGAAAATATTGTAGCTCCACTTTCCACATTATTGGCAACCTTGGATCTGAGCATGATAAATGGGAGTGGGATTAAGAGTGTTTTAATGATTAGAGAAATTTACTTATGAGTTGGAGTCAACAGGAAGTTTATCTGCTGATCTGAATCTCAGCTGAGGAAAGAATAGTATGGAAATAAAAGAAACCTAGAGGGAGAGACATTTCTTTTAAAAATGTATTGAATGTCTAGTATGTGCCATATACTTTTTTAGGGTTTAGCAGTGATAGAAGCAGAAAAAAACCAACCTTCTGGAGTTTACTCTCTGGGCATAGGATGTGTGGGGGATGATAAATAAAGAAATTGATCAATTAATGAAACACATAAGTGAAATATGGAATATGTTAGTTGCAGGTAAGTACTCTGAAGAAGAACAATGCAGAGAAGGGGGTGGTAATGCAGGAATGGGGGAGGTATAATTTCAGAAAGGGTCATCAGGAAAGATTTTATGAGGTGACATTTAAACAAAGGTCTGAAGATGTAGCCACATAGATATTTTGGGCAAGAAGTTCCAAATAGGTAAGAAAGAAAAAAGATGGGAAAGTGCCTTGTGCCTGGTGTGTTCAAAAAACACGAGAAGAGCTGTGAAGCTGGAGTAGTGTGAGCAGTTGAGAGATTAGTGGGCTGTGACATCAGAGAGAACTGGAGAGCCAGATCATAGTGAATGTTGAAGTAAAATGTACCTAACACATAGTTATCACATTACCCATATATGTTGGAGGTAATTTATTTTATACTAAGCAATGGCTTCTTGGTAGTGCCCGAGGTAGCACCATCGCTATGCTAACAACTGGATTAGAAAATTTAGAGATTAAACTATGGGACAGTATAATCAGTTGAGAGGTGAGATGAGGGACCCAGAGACAGGTATGGGGCGGTGTCTAGGGCTTGTTGGGTAGAATTTTCCGGGTTGTGTTAAAGGTATCACAGATGTTAAAAAAAAAAAAAGAGGATTATAGGAAATCCACTCTTGTCTTCCAAACAACAGCAGAGTGCTGTGATCTTAGTATTGAGTTGGGGCTTTTATTGTGAAAATGATCCACTCACATCATGTGTCTTACCAAGCATGGGCTACTATGTCTTATTTTGATGAAGATTCAGTGATGATTATGGAGATGGCTAAAAGAAGAGATTTTAGTTATAAGTACAAATGGTGGGTTTTGAATGCTGTTTGTGAACCCAGAGACTATTTTGAACACTACCCTTTATCAATTGACCATCTACTCATTTTGCCTTAGATACCAAAACCCCCTAATTTAGCAAGAGAGAACCCTCCAGCTGTTATGGTGCCTGGGGCCCAAGTAGAGCACGTAATAGGCACTCAGTAAATACCCAGAGAATGATTAATAAGAGTGTATTGTGGGTTCTGAAATACTGGCTGATTAGTTTATTTAAATATATACTAAATGAATGTTTTAAACAATTATAATCAATAAAATGTTGTATGCTTTAGAAATAAGGATACATAATATCTTTTAAAAATACATGAGAAAGCTGAAATATGGGCATTTATAATGATGGAATCTGAAGAGTTTGTAAGATTTAATTTTTAGTCTAATGATCAAGTAACTTGTCAGACTAATTGGATTCATTCTAACTGTATTAAGCTAATAAAATTCAAAAGATTATATACCAATAGCTTTTGCAAGAAGTATTTTTGTTTTATTATATATGAAACTAAGTGGAAGAGTCTCCATATCACTCTACAGTGTGGTGGAAAGAACATTCTTTGATGACAGGAACTCTGAGTTCTGGGTTTGGTGATTTTGATAATTAACTTGTATGACCCTGGGAAAACACCAAAATATCTGGGCCTGTTTCCTCATCTATAAACAAAACAAAACAAAACAAAACAGCTTTTCTTACAGAGAATTTACACTGGGTCTGCATTATTCTGAGCATTTTATATATACTATCTCATTTAATCTTCCTAATATTCATTACATAATCTTGCCTTCTAATGAGAAGGGTAAATTAAATTATTATGAAGTCTCTTCTAACTCTGAAAGCCCAACTGATCCAAATCAGTTCATTTATTTCCCCAAGGAATGGGAAAAGAAACCCCCTGCCATAGAACATGGCGGTGGCTGAGCAGTCAAGGAATCTCATGTCCATTCACCAACTGCCTTAGCATCTTAGTAGCTGCCTGACTAGTGAACTGAAGTTTTGAGGCACAGTCTAGATTTCTCAACCTCTGGCCACAGAGTTGGGTATTAGTACCTGAAATCTGACTTCTACCTGTCATGATAGAATCACTGGGGAAATGTGAGTTAATTAGAATATTGTTGTAAAACTCGGGACAGTAGCCCATTAAATGTCACAACTTCAGCAGACACAAGATTGTGGAAAAATGCTAGTCTCTGGGGCTGTGTTCACATTATCTTGTTATGGGACAACTTATATAACTCCTGTCACCACCACAGCACCACCAAGTGACTGTCATGAGGGACAGAGGCATTTTACTACAGCAATACTAAGCAATTGCTCATGTATTCCTTTCTCCGTGTGCATAAGACATGGACCAGATGATTCTCAGAAATTTCTAAATGCTCGTGATACAGTAAGTCCCATACACAAAATTATTTTTGTGAATGTGTCTTTTCCTTACCAACCATTATGGTCTTTCTTTTCAATGTGAAATGTATTTTTTTCAGGTATTTTCAATATAAAGAAAAAAATTGTTATTGTCTGTCTGTTAGTAAATGTTCATGTGTCTCTAAAAGGGAGTCCAGAACAAAAGAAATATTTAAGTAGATATAAATAGGATAATTTGTTTAAGTATAAAGGGAGAAGAGAAAACAAATTCTTATTTAATAAAGGTTTGAATCCAAGCATGCTTCCTGTTACCAGTAATTATTGCCTAACTTGATAAGCCAGCAAGTAGTTATTGGAAAACGTTTGTGAAAATATAGTATCACTTTACCACTATTGGCCTATAAATGCCTACATGCATAGTCATTGCTCTTTATCACTGATATGGCTCTGTCTCTGCTCTGACGAGGAAAGGCAAAATTGTGGGTACCAAATTCTGGGAATAGAGCAGCTCAATTACCGTTTAGACTAATTTGAATCCCACAGGACCACACCACATTTAAATGATTGATACTGATTCAAGAAATAGACCTCAAATGAGCTGGTATGGCAGACACAAAAGTAATCTGTTGAAATGTGAATGAAATCATGATGAGGGAAGCTGGCCAGAGATTTGCCTAATAACAGGATCACCAAGACCTATGATGATTTTTAATATTTGCTCCAATAATTAACAACAGAAGTTTACGTCAGGAGAGCTGACAAACAGAAGCATTTAGGGAAAGAGGTTGCACAGAGCAGATGTAGGAAAAACCAAGGGAAGGTGGTTGGTATCAGAAGAGAGTCTGATTGTGAAATATCTGGAAGACATAAAAGTAACATATCAAACCTTTCATAGAAGCTATGTCATTAAAGAAGTTTCTCACTTGTTTCAAGGTATTGTGTTTTGAATAACTACTTTCTGTACTATGCATTTTTATCTGAGAAAGCAGTGCTTGGCAAACTAGCTATGGAAAAAATACAAAGGCCAAAGGTTTCAACCAGTTTTAAAGACAATAGGGGTTGAAAATTAGAACAATTATTCAGGAGATTCCCTATACATTCCTGTACTAGAGTACTTTAAATTAGAGGTAGGTAAAAAGCAAGCATTATTGTCTTATGCTTGATACATTTTGCTTTGTATTAAGACAAAGACTACCAAAATTTTGGACATCCAAGCTTTTGATATCTAACTTTATGAGTTTTGAGTAGTAGAAAATGAGTACTTTCTGGCAAATGGTAATGATTCAGCCTTGTGTTGCCACCAGGGGGCCAATGAGCGAAGGCTCCAGTGTGGGACCCTTCACACTGCACCAATGAGGATAGCCAAAGTGCTTTCACAGTTGGCTGAGTTACTGCACTTTAATGTAGGTACAAGAACATGAATCTTTGTTGATAATAAGGATACAGTACAGGTTTTTAGTTATTAAAATGCTTGAGTTTCCTGCAGGAAATCATGAATGGACCCATGAGAGACACTAAATGTATATTCATAACAATAACAGTTATAGATCTAGCATTAATCTTTGGTCAGTTTTATCTTTTTTAAAAAAAAGATTTTATTTATTTATTTGACAGAGAGAGACACAGTGAGAGAGGGAACACAAGCAGGGGGAGTGGGAGAGGGAGAAGCAGGCTTCCTGCTGAGCAGGAAGCCCAATGTGGGGCTCAATCCCACGACCCTGGGACCATGACCTGAGCCGAAGGCAGACACTTAATGACTGAGCCACCCAGGTGCCCCATTCTTTGGTCAGTTTTAATCTAGTCAATGATAATACTAGGATTTAAGTTTCAGAATTATTCTAAAAGTAGTGAATGCTTCCCATCAGACCAGACCTAAAGTATGACTCTCAGGTTGGTATTACTAATGGTGGCTCACCTTTAGGAGTTCATAAAAAGATTACTTATACTCCAAAAGTGAACTCTGATTATCAAAAGTTAATAGCATGGTGGCGCCAGGCTGGCTCAGTTACTAAAGCATGCAGCTCTTGATCTTGGGGTTTTAAGTATGAGCCACACGTTGCATGTAGAAATTAATTAAAAATAAAATCTTAAAAAAAGAAAAAAAGTTCATAGTATGAATAGTATGCCTGTGATTCAGATACTTCACTGCTTTATTCTTAATCAGGAACTGGCAGCTGCTGGACCGAGCAATGGTACCCATGTCCTAAAATTTAAGCTGGGCATGATTCAGAGCTGAGCTTCTCATGGCATGTACTAGAAACAATTAAAAATGGAAAAATACTATGGAGGGCTTCCAGGTCAGTGTTGTTGAAGTAAATTCCCAGAAGCTTATTTATAAAATCCAAATAGTGCAAAATGGGCTGCTTCAAATTAATTACTATGAATGTTCAAGACAGGGAAGATAGACAAGACCTGCACAAAATCCTTGGAATAAGGCAGATAATTGCATAGGCTTTTTAAATATGGTTTTAATATGGTTTAATATGGCCAAAGAGAAGGGGTGTATTCTGAGCCCTTAAGAGCTCATCTTGAGAGTAGAAAAGGCCTCTGATTACTACTGAAATTCAAGGGACACTATATTTTTGTGGTGATCACAGCTTAAATTTAATTAACTCCTCATGACAAAGTTATTTTGATAAGCTAAGTTTATGAGAATTGGCCCACCTTTAAATCTGCTATTCTGTTAAGTCTGGGAATTTGCCAAAAAAAATTAAATCACTATAGTCTCTATTTGTCACCTTGTCAATCCATATAAGCAATATATTAAAAAATCATAAATCATCTAATATTTTACAGGAATGAATATTCTTAAGTCTCTTGTCTAATCCAAGATCTCAGGAGTCAAAGAAGAGTCTAACAAATTGTGCTTCTCATTGAAATATAAGAAAATCATTGGAAAAAACAAACAATCCAATTAAAAATGAGCAAAATATCTATACAGACATCTCATCAAAGAAGATACAAAAGGCAAATGAGCATATGAAAAGATACTCACTGTCATATGGCATTGGGAATTTCAAATTAAAACAAAGAGAAACCACTAAACACCATTAGAATGGTGAAAATTCAAAGCACTAACAATGTCAATTGCTGGTGAAGCTGTGGAGCAGCAGGGAGGCTCATTCATCACCTGTGGGGATCTAAAATGGTAGATCCTCTTTGGAAGATAGTTTGGCAGATTCTTATAACACTAAACATATTCTTACATACAATGTAGTAATCATGTTCCTTGGTATTTACTCAAATGAGTGAAAATGTATGTCCCCACCAAAACCAGCATACAGATGTTTATAATAACTTTATTCATAATTGTCAAAACTTGGAAGTAACCAAGATGTCCATCAGTAGGTGAATGGATAAATAGTGGTGTATCCAGGTGATGAAATATTATTCAGCACTAAAAAAAAAAAAAATGAACTATCAAGCCATGAAAAGACATGGAAGAACCTGAGATGTATATTGCTAGGTGAAAACAACAAATTGGAAAAGGCTAGATATTGTATGATTCCAACTATGAGACTTTGGAAATGGCAAAACTATGGAGACAGTAAAAAGATCAGTGGTTTCCATGGGTTGGGTGGGAGAGAGGGAGGGATAATAAGGTGGAGCACAGAGGATTTTTAGAGTAGTGAAGCTATTTTTTATAAAGGTGGTTTCATGTCTTTACATATTTGCCACTACTCAGAGGAAATGCAACACAAAGAGTGACTCTATACTGTGGACATTGGCTGATAATGATGATGTTGGTTCACTGATAACCACAAATGTACCACTCTGGTGCTGGTTGTTGATGCAGGGGCTGGATGCAGGGGGAGGTAATATACATAAGGACAATTTCTTGACTACTGGCCACTCTGCAAAATGGAAGTTGGATGAGGTGATATTTTAGGTTGATCAAAATTTAAACTTAGAGAATCTGAAAACAAGACAAACAAAAAGCCTCAGTGAATCTGGGTTCAAGCCCCAGCTGTATAATCTGCTATCTAAAGACCTTTGTATAAGAAATATAACTTCTTTAGTCTTCAAATCTGTAGTCTCATGAGTTTGCTGTGAAAGTAAATGTGATATTTGAAAACTTTTATGTACTTAATGGTACATGCCCCCTGTAATGGCTGGTTTTATTATAATTGAATAGATAAATAAGTGGAAGCTGTGCATAGTATACTTTTTCTATATATTTCTTATCCCATACACCCACACACACCGACACACCCACATATGCCTTTCATTTCAAGTGTCAATCTGTGACAAATGAATTCAGATCTTCCATGTTTTGACCAAATCTCTTGTATATTTTGTAAACAGATGGTTTGTATGTGTAAGCTAATTAATTAAAAATATTTAAGCACACGGTCTCGTGTGCTTATTGGATGAACTCATTGATCTGTTCTACTTAGGATACATTTCAGAAGGTGGTATATTTGAAATTACACCTACATTTAAATAACTATTTAAAATAGATGTAGTATGTTATATAACATATAATATTGATATATATTATATATAAAATATAAGTGTATTTCATACATGAGCTATGTAATAACATGATAAATATTATACTATATGTGAATATATTAAATATAGCATATAAAAATCTCTTGGCTCTTCTTTTCATGTTCAGTCTTAACTAATCTGATACCACAATAGTTCTGCTCCTCCTTCTGTCGACCCTGCATGATAGAAAGAAAGGAGGCATCTTTATTATTTCCATTTTTTTGATAATAATAATCTTGTAGCTATTCTGTTAGACTGCTCAAGTACACTTACTGGTGAGTTTTTTTCCATGTAGCTTGGTGTAAAGCAGTGAGAAGAGGGATGTAAGGGATGTGGGTCTTCCTGGCAGCACTAAGAGGGTAGTTTCTCCAAATCAGGAAGGAGAGGGTTTATGTCCGAGCAGGACTTTTGTTGTATCAGATAACATAGGTGGAATTGTGGAAGAAAGAACCAAGAGATTTTGTTATTTTTTTCATTATTGTGATTATCATGTACTTAACGTGCATAATATATAGATAAATGTTACATTTTCTATATATTTATACATAGTGCAATATTTATCATATGTTATATTCAATATGTATATAATAGGCTTTTATATGGAATGTGATTATTTTATTTTATGTAATATACTATGTCCAATTGCTAGAAATCATTTCTTAAATTAGCCAAATTAGAGATGTTAAGTGACCTGTCTACATACCTGAAATCATCCCCATAAACTTCCACCTAATGATCCATGTTCATACTGAACATGTGAGTGTGGAGGAAATAGCCAGTTTCCTCCTATTATCTAGTCTCTTTTTCTATACTAATAGAGACCTAAATCTTCCTTTCCCCTCCTTCCTTGCAGTTTATTATGGTCATTTATCTGTTTTGGTCAATGGAAGTGAGAGGAAATGCTTGAAACTTCTAGGTCTTACTCTTAAAAAAGAATGAGTGTGCTTTTCATTCCTTGTTTCCTTGCCTTCTACTGACAGAAGTGTAGGTGTAAAGGTGGGAGCTGGAGCAGTAATTTTAGACTAAGGGCTAGAGACATTCTGTGGCATATGGGGAAGCAAGATAAAAAGAGGCTGGATCCCCCAAACTTTGAAGGTACCATATCAGCCCTGAAACATTTGGTTCATAATTCTATTACTTTGGGTCTCAGTTGGAGCAGCAGAAATTGTATTCTAACAAGGTAACTACCTCATCCCAGAAAGTCTTTTTATCTATGGCAACCCTTCAATATAGAAAAAAATTCTGTATTAGGGGCGCCTGGGTGGCTCAGTTGGTTAAGTGACTGCCTTCGGCTCAGGTCATGATCCTGGAGTCCCGGGATCGAGTCCCACATCGGGCTCCCTGCTCAGCGGGAAGCCTGCTTCTCCCTCTGACCCTCCTCCCTCTCGTGCGCTCTGTCTCTCCTCTCTCTCTCAAATAAATAAAATCTTAAAAAAAAATCTCTATTGTTTGTCTTAAGTGTGTTCTACTCTAGACATTTTTCTTCAGTTCCTTCAACTGGATTCCATATCTGTTCATAGACATCTCACCTGCCAGGAGCCATTCTTCCTCAAATGAAATTTTGCTGCTTAGAACAGAAAAGACTACTCTAGTTGTGAACTGAGAAGCATAGAGCTGAGTGATTCTTCTCAAGATAAGAAGGCAGTTCAGTTATGAATTAGCTTATCAAACAATCTCATTTATTTATGTAGTTAGTCATTAGGTTGAGATTATATCATAAGATAGGTTATGGGCAGGTAGCGGGAGTAATCAAAGGTGAATATGCTCTGAATTCTTATTGAATTTGTAGCAAATAAAAACATGCCTTGATAACTTGTTTCTCAGTCAGAACCACCTCATTCTGTATCAATGAAATTAATAAATAACAGACTTTACATACATTTCATTACTGTAGAATTTCATTGTGTTGTTTGCTTAAATAGGTCCAACCTGTTAAGTTAAGCTCAAGGGTTGGATTAGAGGCTCAGACATGTTCTGGGAAGAGATATATACTTTTATTGCCCTCAGATATTTCTGGAACTCAGAATGAATGTATAGAAATGTCTTGCCAGGCCTCGATCAGAAGGGGATGACTTGGTCACTCTTGCTTTTACCTCTCCATTCTGCAGTCATGAGAGCATTTTCTTCCTGGATTTATGGCTTTGGACTTCAGGCACCATGCTCACTAGTATTTAATATTCTTGGTCCATACATGTCTTCTCTTTTTGCTATAGTTTCAGAGGACTGGGTGCTGGCAAGGACATTAGGAATATGGGGTTATTTCCCTTGATTCACTTACTGTTCTGTTCTGCTTAATTTGAGATTCCTTTTGAGTTCTCCCCTTGTTTGCCTGTACTTTCTTCTTGAAAGCCCCTCTGCCAATAGTGTCAAATAATGTTATTTCCAATACATCATTCCCTTTCATTCCTTTATGGGGGAACTAGGGCGAGAGGTGGTTAACAACTGTTAGGTTCCAGCCATTGAAACTGAAGAAAGCAATTGCAGCACTGCTGGGAAGGGGCTTTCACCATGAGCATGCGTGCTGTTCTGAGTAACTGCAAGCTTTCTTTAGCTCTTAATTACCCCCACACAAAGAGTAGTGTTTGCTCCTCATGCACCTGGGATTTACCCGCCTACTTTTCATTAGTGTTAATGGGGGTCTCCATGTATAAATCCTCTTCCCTTCCCCCACTGTCAATGTGGAATAGATGCCAAGAGAGCTTTCTGCATTTTCGCTCACTGATTGGTTTCAGATGGAACACAAAGCAAAGCTCTGAGCATGAGCACACTCCTCATCCACACGCTGCACTCCAGGCTTTATTAACACTCATGGGACTTCTTGTCTCATTTGCTGTCTCAGGAATGGTCAGAAACAATCCTTCCACTGTGCCCCACTTCACCCCCTCCCAAGTCATTGAAAATCACTTTTATTTTTTCCTCACCTCTGCCTGACTTATTTATTCTATTTTCCTTGATATAAGTAGGCCAATATAAAGATCAGAAGCTAAAAGTAGGCAAAATTAGGAATTTCTCTTCCTTAGTTCCCACTAACATTCTTTAAGTTTCTTTCATGTCTTCCGGGTACCCAATTCCCTTTGGTTGCCCTATGTCACCAAATAGTCATTCATTGCATAGCCATGTCGTCTTGCTGGGGCATTCATCTCTCCCAATCTACCCTTTTGTTTTTCAGGATCCTCCATATTTATATCTTAATTAGTTTCAGGATTCCTGGGATCTCCACATCCTCACTCAAATATTTAGCTCTCACCTTGTCAGAATATTATTCATTAGGAGAAGGGAACTGGCCAAGCTTCCATTAGAGACACATAAAACTCTCCCTTTTGTTATCCATGCTGGCATTAAATCACATATTCTACCTCTAATGCCTTTTCTTTCTTATTTTTATTGGTTGGCTTAAACCTGAGTATACTTATTGATGATTTTTTTCCAGCTACCCAGGGTATAATGCAGTGAGAAGAGGCATGTGGGTTTCCTTGGCAGCACTAAGGAACAGTTGCTTCTAAATCAGAACAGAGAAGGTCATCCCAAATTAGGACACAGACACCAAATTTTTCTTTAGCTGTTGGCTGTGATTGAACAGTTTCCCTCCCATCCTCAGGGATGAAAGAGTTGGAGAGAGAAGGTACAATATCAGGGAGCATTTATGGGTGTCAACTCTTTTATCAAATAAAAGCAAACACCTTGATGAAATTGCAATAGTTCATTTTTGCCCTGGCTTCCCTTGTCTTTGGCAATGTTTCTAGGAAGAAGTTGCTGTGGCTGAGGTCGAAGAGGTTGCTGCCTGTGTTCTCCTTTAGGATTTTGATGGACTCCTGTCTCACATTTAGGTCTTTCAACCATTTGGAGTCTATTTTTGTGTGTGGTGGAAGGAAATGGCCCAGTTTCATTCTTCTGCATGTGGCTGTCCAATTTTCCCAACACCATTTGTTGAAGAGACTGTCTTTTTTCCATTGGACATTCTTTCCTGCTATGGTGAGCACTGTGAATTGTACAAGACTGATGAATCATGGATCTGTACTTCTGAAACAAATAATGCAATATATGTTAAGAAAAAAAAAAGACGAAGATAGCAGGAGGAGAAGAATGAAGGGGAGTAAGTTGGAGGGGGAGACGAACCATTAGAGACAATGGACTCTGAAAAACAAACTAAGGGTTCTAGAGGAGAGGGGGGTGGGGAGATGGGTTAGCCTGGTGATGGGTATTAAAGAGGGCCCGTTCTGCGTGGAGCACTGGGTGTTATGCACAAACAATGAATCATGGAACACTACATCAAAAACTGATGATGTAATGTATGGTGATTAACATAACAATAAAAAATTATTAAAAAAAGCAAACACCTATTTTAGTAAAATAGTTGAAATATAGAATTAATGTTTGTTGATCTGTATATTAAGCCAAAATTAAATCTTTTTGTGGGGTTAAGTTTTGTTTAAAAGGTCTGATAAAAACATTACAATTTTCAGAGGTCAAATTTCTTATTTAAGCACTAAGTTAAAAAGTTAACTATGATAATGAATATGCTACTTTACAGGTGTACCAAACCATGTCATGTATACTTTTGTGATTGATGCTCAAGAAAATGCTGTTATTCAGGGATCATTTACTATCATTTTGATAGTAAAGGATCAACTTGTTGTCTTTAGTACCACTGACCCACATCTTTTGTCATAAAGCTACAATGCTTTCCTGTGATCTAAAGTTTCTTTGATGAAAAGAAACCTAAGTCATTAAGCTAATCAGAAACATCCTTCACATTAGCCTGGACCCCTCTGGGATGCTTCCTGACTCTTTTTTAAGATTTTATTTATTTATTTGAGAGAGAGAGAATGAGAGATAGAGAGCACGAGAGGGAAGAGAGTCAGAGGGAGAAGCAGACTCCCTGCTGAGCAGGGAACCCCATGTGGGACTCAATCCTGGGACTCCAGGATCATGACCTGAGCCAAAGGCAGTCGCTTAACCAACTGAGCCACCCAGGCGCCCTGGGATGTTTCCTAATTTCACTTATTTTCCTAGTATTTTTCTTTGTTTATCTCTGACTCTATTCCAAAAGTGTGCAGATTTAATATGTGACAAGCATGGTGGGAATATTCTTCCTTGCAGTTTGGAGGTCTGGATGGTATAGTACTATTGGTCCCTGAAGGCTGTTGGTATATTTATCACTGGACTTAGGTTTTCCGGGGATATGTTATCAACATGAGGTGTGACGTCAAGGTTCTTTGCTGATCTGTTAATTTCCCATGTTCTAAGACTATAGAATACTTATATTTGTTAATTTTTGTAGAGAATCTGATACATTTGAGGAAGTAATAGGTCTGATTTACTGATCTGACAAAAGCCCTTTGATTATTTTCAAGGAATTCAGAGTGTGTCCGTGAAACAAATAGTGCCCACCTTTCCAAGAGCACCACAATGGTTTGGTAATTAAGAACAAACAGCCTTGCTGACAAGGTCTGCAATATCTGATAAATTTCCTGTGAGTAAGAGCTACATTGAAAGATGAAGTGAGGCATTTGGGGAAGAGTCTCTGAGCCTGACTCAACATAGGAGGCTATGAAATGTCAATTATTTCTACTGTTGTGGACTTGGTGGGACTAGGGTTTTTGAGATATGATAGCCATGGGACAATCTGGTTGATTATGTAAAAGTGATAAATGCCTTAACAAAAGCATGTGTCTGAATTAGAAATGAAATAATTTGAAAGTCAATGCAGCATAGACTTTAAATTGCT
Source organism: Callorhinus ursinus (assembly GCF_003265705.2). Lineage (NCBI taxonomy): Eukaryota > Metazoa > Chordata > Mammalia > Carnivora > Otariidae > Callorhinus > Callorhinus ursinus. Next base: position 56,452,354 of record NW_027397070.1, read on the forward strand.
TTTGGCCTACATGCTTAGTACACTAGTACACTTGCATAATAATTAAACCTGGCAGTTAAGTTCTCAGAGAGCAGAGCTATCACTCTCCTTGTACAGGCAGGAAAACTGTGATCCTAATATCCACATCAGTCTCTAAAAAAAGGATAAATTGAAAGACACCCTTGTGTCTCAAAAAGTTCGACGCTTATGTGTATATGTGGGGGAAGCAAGATTGAGTGTGTGTGCCTGCTTGTAAACATAACTACCTTTCCACATAAGCTTCTCATTCATGTATGGAAATGATTAATGCCCAAGAGCCATCTTTACACTCAGCAGCTCCAGAGGATGTGGTTTGATTGGTTGTGGGTTCAGCAGTCATTGTTTTCCATGGGATGAGAAAGGACCTTGCATATTAAGGCTCTGCCCACTTTCCTCCTATCTGTCTCCACAGACACCCTCACTGGACTGCTATCAGGAGTGAAATGAAGAATGAAGGTAAAACTCAGCACAACACAATATTATGCATCTGGTAAGGGAGCTCAGTTAATGGTTATTGCTGTTATCTTCATCAACATCACAAATAACCATGATAACTAGATATCCTAGGCCATGAATGGACTGGCTCATGAGGACAATTGAATCAGTGAAGGGCTTGATCTGTTTTATTCCCTTTAAAGAACATTGATGAATGCTCATTATGTAAGCTTACTATAAGTGGTACAAAGAAGAGTAAGGCACAAATTCATCCTCAAGATAATGCACAATTCTGTGGGGATGAGGAGAAAGAACTCCACATAGATAAGTAATAAAAGGAATAAACGAGAGGACAGACAGAACGAGGAGCAGAGTGGGGTACTGAGCCAGGAAGGAACTCTCCAATTTCATTTTGAAACATAGGGTCATGGCTCCAATTTAAAAAAGTCAGGAAGGAACTCTCCAATTTCATTTTGAAACATAGTGACTTTGTTGGGAAGGTACTAAATGGACTGGAAGAGGGGAAGAACACTAGCTGGCATTAATTCAGGTCCCAGCTTACAGGCATGGGTGTATCTTAGCTGGGTTTAGGGTAGTGATGATCAAATTGTGGCCCAGAGGCCCCCTGCCTCAGAGTTACTTGGAATGTTTATTGGATGCAGATCTGTGGAATTGCCTCAGTGTTCTCATTAGAATCTCCTGGGGATAACACCCAAAGCCAGCATTTGAAACAAGCTCCCCAGGTGATTCTTATGCCCACGGGAGTTTAAAAGGACACGTTCAGGAGAGAATGACATTGCAAAAGTTTGTCACTGATTTCTTCGAGAATCTTGGTTGGCTATGGAGAGATTACTGGTGGCCTTTTCTCTATCCCCTCATATTTCCAAATTTAATTAAATGTAAAGTAGATGTAAGAAAGGGAGACAGAGTAGAATACATGATGGAAAGAGGTGAAAAAGAAAAGAAATTATCCAAGGATAACTTTTAAGATCTCCCTTCTTCACTTAACTCTTGAGGAGACATTCTAATTCTATGTCAAGGATTTATGGCCGAGATGGCAAATAACTAGCACTTGTGCCTCTTTTTGTACCTCCAGGACCCAGAGCAGTCATTATTCATAGTTGACAATACTTCCCAGTGAGGCCTAACATTGTCTCACAACTTCTTCCCATGTATATCCTTCCATGAAACCAAATTCAGTCAATGGAGTTGCTGTATCTGATGAAATCCACATGCCAATCTGGGGCATGCACAGTCCATCCCTGTCTCTTCCAAAGAAACAAACGTGAAGAAACAAACAAACAAACAAACAAACAAAAAACAGTTCTTCTATAGGAATTAACTTTGAGAGATTTCGGAGGGTACCTAATATTATAAGATAGCTGTGGGCCTATGTCCTGTTTGGGATCACCTGTCTTAAAACTGCAAACATACATTCTTAGAAGGTTGTCAAGCTCAGAGTGGGTCCTCAGGTAGGGCAGTATTTTGATCATGGTTTAGGCAGCTTTCTGCTAAGTCTTGGTGAGAAATACTCGTATAATCTTGTACTAGGTGGTGATCAAGAGACAGCTTCTGAAACCAGGTGCCAGGGGTCACATTCCTGCTCTGTACCTTTCTGATCATGTGGATGGATAAGCTCAGATGCTTCATGTTGATGTTTTCTCATCTGTGAAATGAAAGTGATGATTCTAGCTACTTTAGTAACGTAGTGAGTGGATTAAATGAAATAATACATAGTCTCTGGCACATGAATGTTAGTGATTATTAATTAATGTGGGTATACCTATTGTGCTTCTCTTCTACATTAGAATATTGAGACCCAGAAGCACTAATCAGGATATAGAGGGGGAAAAAAACAAAAGCAAAACCAAACCCAAATCAAACAAAATGAAAAAAATTGGGGTTTTCTCTTTTTTTCATTTTAGGTTTTAAGCTTGAGTGGCAAAAAGAATCCCACTGAACTCACATATGATTCTATCCCACTTACCAGAGCAGGAAAGGACATTTGTGAATAGAGTCCAAATTCGAGGATTGGAGAATATGCTTTGCCTGTTGAGGCCTCTGGATTATCCTAGAGGGTTTATATTGAATGGCTGTGACCAAAGGCGGGAGGGGGGAGGTAGCTGAGTGACAATTTCAAATAAAAAATGATTAACTCTACTACATAGAAAAAATGTCGCGGAAGGGATTCATGCATTTTTAAGCACCACACTAAAAGACAGATAAGGCTGTTGTAATTCTGCCTGCCTCTCATCGTCTCAGCAACTTAAGGGGCTCACATTCTCCTAGACTCTTCATGAAATTCCCTACAATCCAATTTCCAGGCCTAGTGCTGGCTGCAGTACCTGCCCTGTAAGTAAGCATTGTCTAGCTTCCTTCCTCTCTGTGGTGGCAAGGTAATGAACTGTTGGTTATAAACAGTTGAAAACAAATATTAGAAGGTCATTGTGCTGCTAAACTTTGATAAATTGAGAAATGTGAACTTTTGCAGGGCTTCTCAAGTATTGTCATGCAGGAAGCAGTGGAGTAAGTGGATTCATCTATCACTAGTGAAAATATGGGCACAGCATCACTGCTTGAAGGTTGAGCATGGAAATGCTCAACCCTGATTAAACGACCATAATTCCTCAAGGCTATGACATGGCTGGCAGGCATGGGAAGCTGGGGCTTGAAAATATAAATTGTTGGAATTTATAATACACTGTCATTCTGTCAAGAAAAAAAAATTGTTGGATTCTCTCTAAATTCAAACTATGGGATAATTATTTTAGCATTTTCAAATGCTGATTTGCACATGTATTTTGGTGGTCAAAGGAAAATCCATATTGTTTTATTTGAACAGAAATATCATGCACAGTTTGCAGATGAAGGTAATACATAATATTTCTTTAAAATGCATACCTTCTTTGTTAGCTTGGGTGATTTGTGAACAGCATTAAAGTATGGATTGTGAGGTTGGGATAATCAGGGATGCTGAATAGTAGACTTATCCTTGAAGTTTCAAACACTTACATTGTAGAAATGAGAAATTAGCTAGTGGGTATATTTCTTTTCTTCCAAGAAGGAATCTCTCCTATATACATTGCACTTATTTCAGTTCTTTCAAAGAATAGGAGAAGGTGCAAGTAACTTATTGGAGCAAGAAACAAGGCATATGTCTGACACTCAGGACCGAGACCATGCTTTGAATGATCTTGAGTCAGATTATTCCTAAAGGTCAGGGTTATATCGGTGTCCCATCTATTTTATAGTACTCAGCATATGTACATAGTGAATAAATACTAAGTACAAAGAGGTTTTATTAATAATCTTAAGATCATAAGTCAACAAAAGTCATTGATGATGGGGACTTTAAAGGGATTTCTATACATCTAAGACATGTAGTCTTGTCACAGCAATAATTCTTTATTTAGCTATATTTATGTGACTTAGTGTATACCATGGAAGATAGGACAGAAGTACAAGGGTAAGACTTTCTTCAAGTGACTTACCATTTGCGGAAACAAAACTCAACCACATGTAGCTATATGCCTATGATTATTTTAGAAGGCAAATGGGGTTAAACATATTCCAAGAAGGGAGAGAGCAATACTGGCTCAGTGATTGCGGGAGGTTAAATGGAGTAGGTCCTTCACAAGGACCTTAAATAATGAGGACAATTTTTAAAGTCTGATGGAATATTCTTATGATGGGAAATTTCAAAGGTAAAGGCACTCTAAGGATATGTATGATATTAAGATTCTCTAAGTATTTGCTCCACATTTTATGGTATCCTGTAACTTCCCTTATCTTTCCTGAAACTTTTCTCTGAGCTCCCTCTTCCCATCTCAGGAGTTGACTCAATAATTCCTACTCTGCAGTTCCCCTTAGTTACCCTTTTCTTCACAAGGCATATGTACTCCCATTATCAACTGGCTTTACACTCTTTTGCAAAGATTCTATCAAATCTCTGTTCCTATGACTGCTATTCTTAAGGTGATTGGCTCTCCCCCTGCCATGCTCTGTTTATTTTCACTGTTATGTATGTGTCTCCTTTTCCTCTGTCACCCTCTTACACACCCATGGACTCATAGCCATGTTTGCATCCCCTAAAGCACCTAACATAGTGCTTTGCTTACAATAGGTGTAGAATAAATGTCTGCTAGATTTAATTTCCTGCTGCCAGTCTTTCTACAGTCATCTTCCTCAGTGCTGAGCAAATGGGTCTATTAGATTGGAGCCCCTTGAAGATTGTGCCTCTCATATTCATTGGTCTCTTCCTAGTGTTTTTTGCAACACCTGGCACAGAGTAGGCGCTGAAAAATGTTTGACAAATGGATGGACGAATATGCATGGGTGGCCCCCATGCTATCTGTGTACTTGATGGGGCTCACACGTGTCAGCACTGCACCTGTCTGCACTGTCTGGTTTTGCCCGCTTCCCACAGCTGGTTCTAGTGAGATCAGTCAACACTTATCCAGGCAATGCGTGTGCAACCCGGGGCCAAGGTTTTGTCCCTTCTCCCCTTGGAGACAAGTTTTCATAGAGGAAGCTGTAAAAGAATAAGCAGACATAAACTGTATGCCAGATCTTCATTCTCCTCGTCAAAAGAGTATGTCCTGCTTACAATGAGAATACAGAACAAAATCCAGAATCTTCATCCTGTGACTTAAGTCAAAAAGATGGAAATTTTCGTGATTCATTGTTATAAGGAAGTATCCATCTCTCTTAGAAGCTAGGCAAAGTCCTGGCTATGATTTCAGTAATCAGATTAAGGCCTAAACATTGTATAGCTATAAATAATACGTTCTCTGTATAGTGTGTGGGTCTTTCCTGTTATAGAGTCTGGAGAGGCGTACGGACCCCTTTTTCTGGGAATACATACTTCCCGTTTGAAACTTGAAATGACAACAGATTCTTTGATTATGCAGAAACATGACAGTAAGATGTTCCCGTAATAACCAAATAAACAGAAATACTATTTTTAAGCCCCTAAATGATATGGCAGTGGAGATGACAAATCTCATCTGGACCAGAGTTCTCCCCATGCAGATGGAGTACTCGAGAAAAATCTAATGCTAAATGATTCATAATCATAATGACCAGAATTGTAATTCTTTTAAAGAGAGGATTTAACTTCACAAGCCAAATTCAGCCATACCCGTTGAGAACTGTGAATAGCTTTAAAAATATGTAAGTTCTTCTTCCTATTTATCTTGTGGATGTAACTTGGCACTTTTATAAACAGGTCTTGTGTCATGTATTACCATGTTGACAAAGCAAGAAGGCTTCTACCTCAGACTTGTAGGTAGCTTGACATGTCACAGATGAATAGAAGACATAGAGTGAGCAGGTGCAGGCCTTTGGCCTGGTTTCGTTACACTGAACCCACATAAGGAATTCCATTCAATGGTGAGGATATATCTGACTAGTTCAAAGTGATTCATTAGCACAAAGAAATAGTAGAGTGGGAACAGTTCTCAGAGCCTTTGGCAAGCATGTTAAAGCAGGCCCATGACAGATGAACTCAATGAACTAACAGCTTAAATGGCAGTTGGGAACTGGGAGTGCTGAGAAATGAATGTGCTGAACCTTACAATAGTGAGAAAAACTTCATGACTAGAAAACACAAACTTTCGAGCCCCTGTGGGAGAATGTATCCCATTATGTAAGCTTTAAGGGGAGGAGAAGGGAACTATACAGTTATATATGCCATTAATTAAACTTAGCACTGAGGGCATGGGTGTCTACCTTACTGCCTGATTAGCATATTAGGTCACGAGCATTAGATATTTACAGACTGTTTTTGCATCAGAAACCATAAGGGAAATGGCCCCTCAGAAGTCCATCTATAATTCATGGACCAAATCAGAAACTATGCATGGAGATTTACATTGCTATGTATTCTTTCCCTTCATTCAAGTGGGAGCCAGCCATGCGTAAGGAAGGTTCCCGCCACGCTGTGTAATTCCATTTCTGTTGGTGTTGTTTTCAAGATGCTTTCAATATCCTGAGGCGTGGGCAAGACCATGGGAGGGAACGGTATATATAGATTAAATTAAAGGAATTAGTGGATCTTTGAAAGTTTTTCAGGTATCTAATAGACAAAAACAAATTATTATAAGTCTGGAATGTGGAAAGATACCTTGTGGGCACCACGGTCAGGTTAAATTGTGCAATATATGTTTTAGCTCTTTGATAATTCATGATTATTTAGTATAGCTGTTGCATTACCATTTTGAGGTGTTTTGCCATGCATTTGTATTTGTCTCCAATTTTAGAACCTGCTTTACAGAAAGTGGGCTCTTTGTGTATTTTTTTAAAATATTTTGGCATACACGTATGTAATGGATTTTTTTCAATTTAATGCATTTGTTTTGAACATTTTACATAAAACCTCTTTTTAGGATTTTTTCTTAATTAAACAGCAAGCTATATGTTTTGAAATTTTCCTTGCAAAAGGTTAACAAGTTTAGCAAACCATTAATAAAAATTAAGAGAACAAATGAAAATAGCTTTTTAACGTATTATGGAATTTCTATCTTCAACGGCAAAGTGTTAAGGTGGGGATTATAAGTCACCTGTGAGGGCTATGTGACTAATCACTTTCACAATTAGACGGCCGCTCAGAACCATTCTTTCCTAAGCACCAGGGAGCAGCATGCCAGTCTCACTGAGTAATTGCGGGGCTAACCAAATCCCTCGCCAGTGCTGGGGGTGATGAGGCTGGTTGACTGCTGACCAGTGACTGGCATTGAGCACACACAGATGGTGGAGCATGGCGTCCAGCACTATCTAGCACAGTGCTTGCTTGTGCTCCAAGTTTTTTTCTGAATCCATTTTAGTGCAATTAGTTTGAAAAGATAAAAACTATCACTTTCCGGTAACCTAAACCCAAATCCTAAAGTATGTACAAATTGAAAGTGGCCTGTTTCTAATATTAGATTTCAGCTTTCTGTCTGGTGAGCTTGCCCGTGTCTAGGTCAGGCAATAGGATTCCAGAAAAGATCAACATAACATGCACTTTTTGCCTTGTATGCGGTAAGACAATATGGACTAAGTTATGTGCATACATTAAAAAAGACTGTTCATTTTCCAGTGATTGTTAGGTGTGTAACTTCGCCTCCTATGTTATGTAATTCTTAGTTCATAGCAATTTCCAGCCACAAGAGCCAGGTCTTGTCTTCAATGAGATTACATCTTTCTAAGTATGTGTTTGTAAAACAGCAGTCTAAGCTTGCATTCCAGCACCGTCATACCACCCATTATCCATCTGACTTGATTCCTTGTACTGACCCAGTCTCAGAACCTCATGTCACCCCACCACATCTAAAATCCCCCTCAGGCGCCTGGGTGGCTCAGTCGTTAAGTGTCTGCCTTTGGCTCAGGTCATGATCCCAGGGTCCTGGGATGGAGCCCCTCATCGGGCTCCCTGCTCTGCAGGGAGCCGGCTTCTCCCTCTCCCACTCCCCCTGCTTGTGTTCCTGCTCTTGCTATCTCTCTCTCTGTCAAATAAATAAATAAAATCTTTTAATAAATAAATAAATAAATAGATAGATAAATAAATAAATAAATATAAAATAAAAGAAAATCCCCCTCAGTCTGTTCCCATCAGCCTGTGAGCAAAGGAAAGACACAGGTTCCAGAGACATCCCAACAGACCAAAGGCTGTTGATTGACCACATGGAATTGGGTACACATTCAAAGATGTCTCTGCCTCTGCCCGAGCTGGTTAAATGTGGGTAATCATACACATCTGTAAGCCAGCTGTTGCCTTTAGCTCAATCCCTTCTGATACAGAAAACCCAGGAGGTCAAAGAGAAGAGCTTTTTAGTTCTCTGCTGTGCTGACATACGGTGGTGCAAGTGGATCCTTGCCTAGTCCAAGTGTCGGAACACAGAGAAGGAAGGGTGGCCATATTGACCCTTCTTCCTATTGTTTTCATCTGCCTTATTTATTAATGTAGTTGTGTCTATTAGTTAAGGCAAGTACCCTGGAAACCGGAAGCCTTTGTTCTCTTTCTAGCCAGCTGAAATCACTAAGTGAAGCTAAACAATATTTCTCAGTTCTTTATTTATTCTTTAATTTATATTTGTAAATCTGGTATGCTTCATGATAAAAGAAGGTGGTGGGAATCATTTTAAGTTTGCAGAAGACTTGGGCAGTTGCATTTGTTTAAAGAGCTCAGAGGAATCTAGAGTTAGATTATTCCTTGTGAAGATGGCGGTCACCTCTGACTTCTATTCTGATGTGACCCCTGGAGAGAACATTAATCAAAATGGGAGCTGATCATGACATGGAAAAACAGAGAAGAATTAAAGTCAAGGAGAAATTCATATGCAATATGTGGGAATTATCAAATATATTATGGTATTAATAATAATTTAAGAGTTTCTTTAGGGTGGTCAAGAATAATATGAAAGAAGGAAAGACAAATTTATTTTGCAAGACAAGCAACCAGAAAAAAATGAGTAAATCAGGCATTAATGAGCAGCCTGAGAGTCCCCTTGGGACGTCTGAATTTAAGAGTTTCCTCCCAAATCTCAACTCCAGTTGCTTGTTTGAAATTCCTTGACAGGATGGGCAAGAAACAAGTTGTATGGTTGCCTTCTCTACTCTTTCTTTTTCAGTCATGTTTTCATAAAAGTCCTATCAGGCATCTCTACCTATAGGGATGGAGACAGTAGTGCTTCTTTCGCAAAGACTGTGTTTCCTCATTCTGGGTCATTCCTCTACTTTAATTTCTCCTTTTGTCTATATGCTCACTACTGGCCACATTCTTTTCTGCAAAAAAGGAAAGAGATCAAGTCAATGTAATTGCCCTATGGAATTTATTATTATTTTTTCTTCAGGGGATAATTGCATTATCATTGTATTCCTAGAAACACCTTCAGTTGTTTTTTTTTTTTTTTTTAAAAAAAAAAAAAAAAAAAAAAAAAGGAAAGAAAAAAAAAAAGGAAAGGAAAGGAAAGGAAAGGAAAGGAAAAGAAAGAAAAGAAAAGAAAAAGGAGAAGAAAAGAAAAGAAAAAAAGAAAAGGAAAGAAAAGAAAAAAGAAAAGAATCCCTGAACCATTCACTGTGTAGCCCACCAAAATAGAGGAATTTCAGGTGTGTTGGTGGGCATAGTTAAGGATTTGTGACATGATTCAAATCATTCCACTTATCAGTTCTCTACTTTGTTTAAGATAAGGCCAGCCACATGTCTATACTGGTCTTTGGGCATCTCATTTAAAGGAGGGGAGTCTCCTCATTTATCCATAAGGCATATATTGTGGTTGTGGTACAAATAGGAATGCAGAAAGGACAGAAAAGAAAGGAACATTTTGACTAAAGCCATTTCTCTCTTAAAGAAGTCTTGTTAAACCAAAATAACATTTGCTAGATTCTTTGGGGACTGGGAAACAACTTGAATGATCAATATGCTTCCTTGATTTGCTTTATAAAACCAAGTGGCTTTTCTCTCATTAGTGAAAATTAAAGCTTGCATCCCTGTGGGTATATATGATCTGCTTTTTCATATCCCCTATTTCCTCCTTGAGTCTATGAGACTAGTTTTGGGTAATAGTTGCTCCATAGAAGTTTTAATAGAACAGATTCCTCATTTTAATTTGCCTCCAGATAATAGTTTGCTTTCTTAATTAATGCTATGAAAACACACGTTATGATCTTTACCTGAAATACATTTTGATTAACACCAGTACTTATGGTTTTGGTTGACTAAAGTACTCTTTTCCCCCTGCTGAGAGCTGTGCTCTGTTAAGCAGCTGCTTCATTCCACCCCAGAGGTTGCTACATTTTGCCAGCTGTAAGAATAATGTTTATTTATGATAGAGTTTATAAAGATCCTCATATCAATTGAGAAAATATCCCCCCATTCTCTGAGACAGATCAACATCTCTCTCATTATTGCTCTTACCTTTGCTCTTTCTCAGTCTGCCCTGTCCCTCTTACACGTGATCTCAGTGTCTGTATAACTTCACGAGATAGAATGCCTATGAGCTTCTTTGAACAACTACTCGTAATAAGGATGACGATAAAATACTGGCAGTTTATTGAGCAATGCCTATGCATTTGGCTTTACTGCAGAGTTTTTGCATTACATTATCTCACTTGTTTCCACAACAATCCTATAAAGCAGGAAATATTATTATTCCTCTTACACAGAGGAAACCAGCTGAGGTTCAGAGTGGTTACAGTATGAGTGGAGGAACAGCTGTACTGTGCCTGCTTTGAATCTATCCATTCTTTAAGTTGAAATTAAGCAGTCTAGCTCTCTACATGGCTACTGTTCACTTGAAATGAAAGGCCAGGAGACACTGACAAACCTCTGTATAGCAGAGTGTCTGTTCTAAAGGGCAAATAAAATCATGATGCCCTCCCAACTTAAAATTATTCAGTTGATCCAAATCTCCCTCAAAATAAAGTTCAAGTTATTTTTCATGATGTCTCCAACCTTCATGGCCTGACTCTGGCTTATGTCTTGGATTCCATCTCTCCTCATGTCTACCCTCCCTTTTGAATTGGCCTGACTGCCAAGGATTTGTACATTTTCCTTTTGTCTATTCACAACTTACTTCTTTCTCTACCCTGGCTGGATTCTACGCCCCTTCAAGTCTCACTTTGGGCAGTTCTACTGATGGGTGGCCCTCTTGACAATCCCTGCATCCCTGTTTGGTTCTCTTGTGTTCTCATAGCACCCCAAGCTTGCCTATCTCTTTATTCAGCTGGATTTTTCAATTACTTACCAGATGAGGAGATCCTAGAAGGCAGAGGCATCTTCTCTACCCCCGCCTTTCCATACACTCAGTTCCTGGCACCAAATAACATTCAAATAATACATGCTCAGTGAATGAATAAGCAGAGGATCAAGGCCAAACTAAAATACACCTTGATAAAACTTTACAAGGTTAATATATGTTACTATTATTACTTCAAACTCAATTATGGGAAGGTATTTCCTGTCTCCCTTCAGGTCAGTGCATGGTGGTTGGTTTAGGGTGGCATGAGGTCAAAGTCTGGCAAATGAGCTTGGTTAATTTGACTAGAACAATCAGGAAGCAGGAGTTTTCCATTACTGAGGACATTGAGCTGGGGAAGTACAGATCTGGATCTGCAGATGGCCTTCCAAATGAATAACACTGATTAAAGTCAATTCAAGTTGGGTTTCTATAACTTCCCACTAAAATAATCCTAATACCCTCTCTTGGTTTATATTCTCATTTTACTCTTTTCTATTCTTCACCCCTGTCAATCCTTAAATGTTTGCCTGAATTATTTTGAGATGTAAATGTGATCATGTTGCTTCCTTTCCTAAAAGGCTTCACCAACTTTCCATAACCCTTCAATGAATGCTTTAGTATTGACTAAGACCCCAGTCTACCTGTGTAGTCCTATTTACTGCTACTGCCTCTCAGGTCACAGCTCTAACTCTTATATTTGATATTCCCTTTCCACAAGATGAGGTTTCCAAGGGCTTGCCATATGCATTACTTTCAGTCTGAGTATCATTCTTATCCAACCTTGTGCATGAATGTTCCTACATTAAATGCTGATCAAATGTCATCACTTCCCAGCTCCTGTACTGTTAGTTGCTCCATTTTCTCTCATGTAAAATTTAAACTTGCTTCTGGTAGCATCTATTGTACTAAGTTGTAACTGTATAATTTCATCACTATCTCTCTATGGAACATATGATCTTTAGGGTCAGTTTTGGTGTCATGTTCATCTTTGCAGACATATTGTATAACATATTCTTGAAACACAGTAAATGCTCAATAAGTGTTTATAGAAAGAGTAAATAAGTGGATTGAATTATGTGATGCTCCATTAATTATCAGTATGAAGCAAGAGTTGGCAAACTTTTTTCTGCAAAAGATCAGATAGTAAATATTTCTTTCCTTATTTAAGATTTTATTCATTTGACAGAGAGAGACACAGCGAGAGAGGGAACACAAGCAGGGGGAGTGGGAAATGGAGAAGCAGGCTTCCCACTGAGCAGGGAGCCCGATGTGGGGCTTGATCCCAGGACCCTGGGACCATGACTGGAGCCAAAGGTGGATGCTTAATAACCGAGCAACCCAGGTGCCCCAGAGAGTAAATATTTGTGGCTTGCAGGCCATACCATCTCTGTCACAACTGTTAACTGTGTGTTGTAGAGCAAAAGCAGCCAGAGACAATACACAAAAAAATAAAAATAATAATAATAAATGGACATGGCTATGTTCCAAAAATATTTCATTTACAAAATCAGCTGGCTAAGTTTGTCCCAGGGCCTTAGATTGTCAATTACTGACATAAGGGAAGGAGAGATCGTAGTTCTTATACTGACTATAGATAGACTTTGAAAAAGAGGTCCCTGCATAAAATAGATAGAAGGTTGGGGAGAGAGCATGGGACATAGACTTTATGATAATCATGTCAAAGTTCATATCCTTTATATATAAACAAATCCATTATATTTCATTAAAATCTATCTAGTTGCACAATAAGTGCTGATTGAAAACAAAATCACTCTCCATTTGAAGAAATTTCAGATAAGATGTTCAAATTTAATTGTGAGAATGCTCTCTGTAAATAGAAAATGTATTTTACTCTAAAGAGTCAGTGGATCCCTAACCTTTTTTTTTTGAGAAATACAGAGGTGTTTTTACTTTCCCTTAGTTTTCAACGAAATGCCATTTTTTTCCAATTTTATTCCTTAAACTTTTCCAAAAACCCAAAACCAAATGAGAGTTCTCTAGCCTAAAATCAGTTCAAAGGTATCATACTTAAGAAGGGCTTCATTTTGCAGATCAGATGAAAAGTACTGACTGTTGTAGTTTTATACATTTTCTTAAATAATTCAATTGTAGAATATTTCATGGTTTCCAATTGTGAGTCTCCTCTGAGCACTGAGCCAGCATGGTCAGAAGCTGTGGGCTTGGAAAGAGATGGAAAAACTTGAATTAGAAGACTATACATGAGCAAGCATATGGAAATCATTTAATTATTTGAAGGTCATCTTTTGGACAATGTCTGCTGGTCCCAGCTGGAGCTTAATGTAAAAGCCCCAAAGCTCTAGCAATACCCTCTACCCCTCCAGTGCATTTCACCAAAAAACCATACAAATCTACATTCTAATTAGGTTTTGAATGGATCTGCCTAACCAACAAAGATACTTTAGACAGATATGATATTGTCACGGCTGCATCCTGTTTTTCTGTGTTTTTTTATGCCAAATTACACATATTACACTTTTCATTGTGCTTCATTTCTGTTTATTCAGCTTGGTATACACAGCTGGAATGGAATTTCGGATGCTTTGGTTTAATAAAGATATCACCATATTCAAATGGTCTTTTGTATGAATGGTGTATAATCTCCTTTTATTTTCTAAGTTTTAAAGAGACTTGGGGGGGGTGCCTGGGTGGCTTAATCAGTTGAGTGTGCCACACTTAATTACAGCTCAGGTCATGATCTCAGGGTCCAGGGATCCGGGCTGGCATTGGGCTCTGTACTCAGTGGGAGTCTGCTTGAGGATTCTCTCTCTCCCTTTGCCCCTCCTTTGTCTCTCTTTCTCAAAAATAAAACTAAATAAACCTTAAAAAAAGAAAGAGAGACTTGGAATTGGTGCATAAAAGCACTCGAAATCTTCTGCACAGCAAAGGAAATAGTCAACAAAACTAAAAGGCAACCTATGAAATGGGATAAGATATTTGCAAATGACATATCAGATAAAGGGCTAGTATCCAAGATCTATAAAGAAATTATCAAACTCAACACCCAAAAACAAATAATCCAGTCAAGAAATGGGCAGAGGATATGAACAGACATTTCTCCAAGGAAGACATACAAATGACCAACAGACATATGAAAAAATGCTCCACATCCCTTGGCATCAAAGAAATACAAATCAAAACCACAATGAGATACCACCTCACCCTGGTCAGAAGGGCTAAAATTAACAAGACAGGAAAGAACAAATGCTGGTAAGGATGCAGAAAAAGGGGAACCATCTTACACTGTTGGTGGGAATGTGAGCTGGTACAGCCACTCGGGAAAACAGTATGGAGGTTCTTCAAGAAGTTAAAAATAGAGCCATCTTACAACCCAGGAATTGCACTACTGGGGATTTACCCCAAAGATACAAATGTAGTGATCCAAAGGGACACCTGCACCCCAATAGTCACAGCAGCAATATCTACAATAGCTAAAATATGGAAAGAGCCAAGATGTCCATCAACAGATTGGATAAAGAAGATGTAATATATATATATATATATATATATATACACACACACACACATATATATATACACACACACATACATATATACATATATACACACACACACAATGGACTATTACTCAGCCATCAGAAAAGATGAATACTACCATTTACATCATCATGGATGAACTGGAGAGTATTATGCTGAGTGAAATAAGTCAATCAGAGAAAGACAATTATCATATGGTTTCTCTAATATGTGGAATATAAGAAACAGTGCAGAGGATCATAGGGAAATGGAAGGAAAACTGAATGGGAAGTCATCAGAGAGGGAGACAAACCATGAGAGACTCTTAACTCTAGGAAACAAACTGATGGTTGCTGGAGGGATGGTGGGTGGGGGAATGGGGTAACTGGGTGATGGGCATTAAGGAGGGCATGTGATGAGGGCGCCTGGGTGGCTCAGTTGGTTAAGCAACTGCCTTCGGCTCAGGTCATGATCCTGGAGTCCCGGGATCGAGTCCCGCATCGGGCTCCCTGCTCAGCAGGGAGTCTGCTTCTCCCTCTGACCCTCTTCCCTCTCGTGCTCTCTGTCTCTCATTCTCTCTCTCTCAAATAAATAAATAAAATCTTTAAAAAAAAAAAAAAAGGAGGGCATGTGATGAGCACTGAGTATTATACAAAACTGATTAATTATTGAACACCACATCTGAAACTAATGATGTACTATATGTTGGCTAATTGAATTTAAATAATTAAAAATAAAAGAAAAAATGAAAGCTTACAAGCACAGATAGAGCCTTTTGAAACAGTGGAATGTATAAAACATGGGCAGTTTAGACCCACAAAGCTAAATCTCTTTAAGTGCTCCCAAGTTAAGTGTCATTCCCTTCTAGGCCAGATATATACCTCCTATATCAGTCAAGGTTGTCCAGAGAATATAATCAATAGGACATCTGTATAGGTACATAAACACATATTTTATATGTATATGTATTTGTATAATATTATATGCTATTATATAATATGTATATATACATTATATGTAAACATATGTGTACATGTGTATATTATGTAGGAATACATATATGAGTTTTTGTAATAATGTATTTTATAGAATACAGTATTCATATATTCATTATATATACATATATAACTATTGTGTATATTTGTGTGTGTGTGTATGAAGAAATTTACTTTAAGGAATTGACTCACATCATTGTAGGGGCTGGCAAGTGTGAACTATATAGGGAAGGCCAGCAAACTAGAAACTCGGAAGTTGATGATGTACTCTTAAGGGAATTTCCTCTCTGGGAAACTCCAGATTTTACATTGCGGACCTTTCAACTGAGTGGATGAGGCCAACCCACAGTATGGAGGGTAATCTTTCTCTAATGTTAACTGATTGTAGATATTAAGTATATCTATATAATGCCTTCACAGCAACATCTAGATTAGTTTTTGATTAAATTACTATAAATTAAATAAACAATTTGATGCATAAAACTAGCCATCTCACCCAAAATGCAATAAAATAGATGAAGAAATTTCTTAATATAAATATAACAGAAATAAAACTTTTAACAAGAAGTAGATAGGCAAAATACACTGGTTAGAAGTACTGACTTTGGAAGTCATCAAAGCAAAGCTAAAACTCTAGTCCTGCCACTTATTAGCTTTATAAATGTGGGAGTAGTTATAGAAGTGTCCCCTCCCCCATGAGCCACTCCTTTCAGCCTCCATATGCCTGTATAGTCCCTCCTTTTGTTTTTTTGTCTGGCCTGGTGACACACTGACATTTTTTGACCAATTGAACATGTCAAAGATGACACAGTATTTTTTCTGGGTCTAGATTTTAAGAGCTATGCAGCTTCCACCTGTTTTTTTCTGGATCACTTATATGGCTTCTGAAATCTGAATACTATGAAAAAAACAAGGTGCAAGAAAAAACTAACTAGCCAGGGAGAGATGCCATGTGTCCAGGTAGATGCCCCGCCAGTGGACAGGTGTTCCATACTAGATGATGCACCAGGCAAATAAATAAAGAAGCCATATTGACATTTGGATGATTTCAAGCCCAGCCCCATCTGACCAGAATCCTCTTCCGAGTTTCTATAAAATTAGATTTTGGAGCCTTCCATTGTCCCTGAACACAGTGGAAACAATTTCACATTTCATTATTATGACGTGGAATTTTTGTAGACATGCTTTATCCATTTTAGGAAGTTCCTTTCTCTTATTTCACCAAGAACTTTTATGGATAATGTCCATTAGATTTTTTCAAATATGTTTTAAAAATCTTTATTTTTTTTCTTCTTCTATTAATTTGGTGACTTACATTCATTGAATATTTTTTGGGGGGGTTGTAGTGAATCTGTGAATCAGTTTGGGAAGAACTGATGTCAAAATAGTATTAAATCTTCTAATCCAAGGACACAGCATATCTTTCCATATATTTTGGTTTAATTTCTCTGTTCAATGTTTATATAGTTTCAAGGTAGAGGTTATGCATATTTTGATGAATATATTTGTGTATTTTATGTTTTTCATATGAATGTTTTATTTATTTTTCTAATTATTTCCAGCTAGTATGTAGAAATAAAGTTAAATTTTGAATAGTGGTAATGTACTATACTATCTTGCTAAAATCATCTATTATTTGCAGTTTTTGTTCTTCTTAGAAATCCCCTAAGGTTATATCTTTCAACAGTTTTAAAACTCTATGCTTTGTCTTTCATAAGCCCATAAGAGGAGAAAGTGAATCCAGAGGATTTTAGGGGCAGACAATAAATCCAATTTAGACAAAAGTTGAATTGGGATTAAAGTGAAGGAAAGAAGAGTAGGGTGTGATATCTGGAAAGAATTTGATGGCCAAAATCCAACTGGGCCACTAAACTTTGAACACTATGTGACTAGGCACAAGCACAGAACTCATGTTACAGTTTGCTAGGGAAATAGCTCTATGTATGAAGAACCGAAGAGATTGACCCAGTTAAGTCTCCTTGGGAGCAGGGTCAAGGCCCACTCAAGCTAATTCATGAAAGGAGTGATTTATTGCAAGATGTCAGTATGAAGCAATTGAGAATCGGAGGCTAACTACTAGGTCATAACTGGGTCTCATGACAAATGCGAACAAGGGAAGTTTTGACACCAGGACCAAGATAGGTGGTTGAACTTTTGAGGGCCATTCCAATTCTAAAAGTCTATTGACTAATTCAGCTATTCCTAATCTGTGGACTGCAGGTCCATCAGAAGTGAGCAAAGGGTTAAATATAAAGAATCTTTGAATCTATATGCATACAATGTACTGTAGTTTGAAAAATATTACCATATTTAACACATATATGTTCTGCTGGAAAGAGAGACTGATGTCCCTGGGGAGCCTTGAGTTTAGCACCTCTTCAAACTTTTATTTTTTCAATTGTTCAGTATCTATTTCCTGTAAGTGGGGCCTTGCTACCTTGAAACGAGTTACAAAATTTCTGTTTGAGGGCAGTATCTGTTGCAAGCAGAGAAGTAGGACTGATTTAAAATTCAATGAGATTTTAACAAGTCTTAATCTGAGTTAACTGGCCAATTTTATTTTATTTTTTATTTCAGTAGTATTTCAGTACTCTTTATAGATTTGGCACTCTGGTCAGATGTCTGGTATGTCTCTCTTTATTTTGTACCACCCTTTGTTTTGTTTGTTTGCTTGCTTGCTTATATTTCTTGATAATGTTTGTGTGGGCATGTGTGCCCATGTGTGTGCCCATGTGTATGCACATGTGCACTTAATAGTTTTAAGGTGTTAGTACATTTACAATAGCTTTTGGTCATTTTCTCAAACACTGACAGGACATTAACTATATTACAGATCTCTAAAAAATTCTTTGGCATCTAAAAGGGATCTTCGTACGTGAAAAATGTGCAACTACCATATTGAGCTGTAAAGCTACCAGCTGCAAAAACAAGATGTTTTTTATTTTATGGTGGGATGTATTTTTTTGTTGTTGTTTATAAACTCAATCTCATTTATAAAAGCATCCAAAGTGTCCTTTTTCATTCAGAGATTGCTATTCCATTTTATTCATTTACCCAAATGCCCACTTTCTCTATTACAGAAATCACTGCTCATTTGATGTCCCCCTTTTTCCTACTCCACCCATCTCCCACCGAATAAACGAAGGCAGTATCATTTGTAGAAATGTCAGAATTTACATCATCATCTGTCTATATTTCTCTCTTGAAATAATTTAGAATCTGTGGCATTGTAAGAGTTTTTTAGCTTAAACAATTCTGAAATTTTTCATAGAGTTTTCCAGATGTTTTTCCTGAATGGAAACTTTGTTAAACCATAATCTGCCGGGACCTCAAAAAATATTTGGTTGGTTGTTTTTCCTTTTCCTCTCTCTGTTCCAAATTGAAATTGAGTTCTATGTCATCTCTGGTCAGAAAGATTTTTTCTCCCTTCTTTTCCTTCCTCACCGGACCATGCTACACTTTTAGAGTAATAAAACATCACTTAAATGAAATGTACAAGGCAATAACCACTGAGCTCAATGCCATTAAATATTTATCAATACAATAGTACAAGTTTGACTATGAAGTAAACATTAAGTCCTGCAAATTTAATAGTTTCCTGTAAAAGAAAAAAAAAATCTCTCTCCAAGCTTTTGCAGCCCAGAATACCGGCCTTAACAAATAAATAGTTCACTGTGTGCCAAAACGGAATTGCCAAATGATTGACCACATCCTATAGTGCACAGGGAAAAGGCCAGTATTGTTTGTACATGTGTGTTTCATTCAATATTTGACTTTGGTGGATAAATAGCATGAAGTTGGTATTTCTAAATTAACCTTTGTTTTTAACTAAGTACAGATGAGAGAGGATAGGTGTGGGGGAAAGACACTGAAGGATTTAGGGAAAGAGGAACATCAGGAAATCTTGGCCTGAAGGATCCTGCTCAGATGCAAGAATTGCTGATTTGACTTTGAAGGGGTCAGACCCCACTTGGTGAATTTTCTGGACTGACATTGATATATGTAAGAAAACCAACCACTGCTTCTGTGCTTTTTTGTTCTTGTTCCCCCAGGAAAGGATAACAAAGTAAAAATTTAAAGAAGAGGTTTTAAGATACTAAAATGCAGAGGAAATTACTAATTATGATGACACACTGACACCAATGATGCTTCTTTAGTAAAAGCTAAATGTGTGTCATTAGCAAAAACTATCTTAGATTGGGTAATTGTTATCATTTTTTAATTTGTATTGGGAATACTGGAGTAATATATTCTATGAGGACTATACTCATTAATTCAATCAAAAAACACTAAATTCAGGGTATCTTTTACATTTTGAAATATTCTAGAACTCACACACACACACACACACACACACACACACACACACCCTTACTTACATTTCGTCTATTGGCTTCCTAAAGCAATAAATTACCTATAGATCACAGATATTTCATATTAATGTAATTATGATAAACAATTAAATACCATTAAATATTTAATCCTAGACATAGTTATGTATTTAGCAGAGAAGAAATAAATGTTATAACAAAGAGGATTATTGGGCGCCTGGGTGGCTCAGTTGGTTAAGCGACTGCCTTCGGCTCGGGTCATGATTCTGGAGTCCCGGGATCGAGTCCCACATCGGGCTCCCTGCTCAGCAGGGAGTCTGCTTCTCCCTCTGACCCTCTTCCCTCTCGTGCTCTCTATCTCTCATTCTCTCTCTCAAATAAATAAATAAAATCTTAAAAAAAAAAAACTTTAAAAAAAAAAAACAAAGAGGATTATGAAAATAAAAATAATATTTATAACAAAAATTATAACCTCTTTTAGTGACTCTTCAATAAATGCTGAAATATTAGAAGCACTCTTCTAGACAACTAACTTCCAACAAGTCTAGGTGATTTTTTAATCTTATAGACTCCACATAGCCCTCTATACCATATACCCTTCCAGAAAGCCATGACCAGAGCACACCTCTCTACGGTGGAGAATCCAGAGTTTTGCAGCTTTTCTACATGAGTTATTTTCTATGCCCACCTCTCCTTTCTTCCTAAGTTTCAAACACTTTGCTTCTCTTTTCTTTACTCCTCTTCTTTCCTTTTGCTTTCTCTTCTCTTTTTCCCTCCCTCTGCTCTTCAACTGATTTCCCATTTCTGCTCTATAACCAGAGCCCTGTTCCTTTCATCTCATCATCTCTCAGGAAGGAGAGATGTCCTATATACATTTTGTTCCAAGGAGATTAGTGAAGAAGTCTGATACATGAAGAAGAAATCCACTGTCTGGGGTAATACGATTCAGTGAAATGTGTTATGAGGGGCCTATTTTCTAAGAGTTCAGGTGCTGGAGGAAGGCTCTGGGACTTCATTGAGGACCCAGTGAACCCAATGCCTCTGGGTCTGGATGTAAAAAGCAAGAGTTGTACCATAATTCTAGCCTAAGAAATTGGTAAATAAGAATGGTACATTCTGGTCATTTTAGAACCTAAGACATCGGTTTGGTTGTTGAAGGTCTTTCTCTAACCACCCTAATAACTTTTTCCAGTTCAACAAAGCAGACTTTTTAAAATTGGAATGTTGGAATATGAATAACACAGATCCTGTCTGTTTTGTTCTCACATGGGCAACCACTGTTTATATAGGGTGTTAACCTTCCAGAATTTTAGCAGAATCCAGTGCCTCATATAGCCATAAAAAAACAAATCCATTCCACCACGGCTTTAGGGAGAAATGTGTATTTTGCTCAAGATTTCATTGAAAAGAAGAAGAGGACTTATATTAAAAGTTACATAGCAAAAATCAAGATAAATCCTCATTTATTATGTCTGTTCTTTTCTAAACATTTGCTTTGACCTCCAGCCACCGAGTCATCTCTATAAAAACTTTCAAAGCAGCCTCTTTATTTTCCCTCTCCTATGTTCTGTGTTCCAGAACTAGGAATCCTCCTTCTGGATTTTTCCATATTTTTCATTCCATGTTTATTTTATGAGCAATTTAAATCTATGGCAATCTTTACCCACTTTCACCACCAAATCCATTTCCCTTCTTTCAAACACCAGCCAGCCCCTTATGATGATCCACCCTCCTTAGATGTCAATGACAGGTTGCTAGTTTGCCCCTTTTCTCTCTTGTCACAAACACAACATTTATGATGTATATTATATATAATATTAATAATATAATTTTATTGTAATATATAATGTATTAAATATATATTTGTATATATATATATATATATTATTTCCAGCCATTTGATGTCATGCAAGGTCTTTAACCTCTCTGAGCCTCAAGAATAACAGTACTTATCTCAAAAGGGAGTAAAAGGTGTGTGTGTGTATGTGTGTATATTGTGGGTTCAGAATAGTGTCTGGCCCATGGTAAGGGCTACAGAATTGTATGTGTTATTATTTTTATTTATCATCTATAGCATATCATTGGAGTTTACTAAAGGAGTTATGAAAATAAAAGTTTCAAAAAAGACTAAATAAAACATGATTTAGCTAAAAATCTAGCTCAGAGGACAGCTTAATAAAAAAAAATATTTAAAGAGAACTAAAGTATTTTTCCCCTTTATGTAGATTTGGCAAGACTCAAGTGTCATACTCTGACTTTGTGTTGTACCCCAAGAAAAACTCTTATCTTCACCAGAATCTCTGCCTTCTTTCTGGTTGTGCCTAGAGGGGTGATCAGATGACCTAACTCTTTCACTTAGTAAGTGTCAAAATTTACATAGGAACGTGAATAGGGAGCTGTCACTGCCTGGCTCTAGGCATCTTGCCAGGTTGTGAAGTCGAATATTCGATTGGGTTTGTATCTCATCATTACAGCTACGGCCTTCCAAGGGGGACCAAAAGGGCCAGACAGCGATGAATTAATGAAGCTCTGCGGGAGGTCTAAATGGAGACAAAAGTTTTCATCTATATTTGTTTAAGAATGTTGAAGTAGAGACTGCTTTCCAAATGCCATGTCTAATTTAAGAGCAGGCCTGCAGTGGTAATAGCCCAATATCACCATGTCTCTACTGCCTGCTAAAGCTGATACCAGGAGACACCATGCTGTGGAAACAATGTTATCAACATAATTGGATAATATTTTTTTGGTGCAGTTCTGCCTTAATTTAAGCTCATTTTACATCTTGGGGAAGGAAGTGTTTTCTCAAAACTTTGGGGGTATATTTAAATGTCTTCCAAAAAATAAAGCCTAGATCGAACACACGAAGGAAGGTTAATGCAGATCAGGGATACAGAGACTCAAAAGGAGGTTTTTACATCGGGCGCGGAGGTTTGAATCCTGGCCCTGCCACTTCCTGGCCGATGACCTTGGGCAGGTGACTTCAAATTGGTACCTCTAGGTTTTTCTACTGAAAACGTCTATGACTAATAAACGTTTACGACTAAGGTGTGCTTCTGAGTATTGTTGTGGGAAATAACCTCCCCATGAAAATATCTTGAGAAGTAGAGGGGAAGAAGGTGAGATCCTGGGTAAATATGGCGGTAGCTAAGCTACTCTGCACGACCAGATGAGAGGAAATTGCTTTATGCTTCTGAGAGTAGCATAAAGGATAGAGAGGAATGGGTGCCTGGGTGGCTCAGTCGGTTAAGCGACTGCCTTGGGCTCAGGTCATGATCCTGGAGTCCCGGGATCAAGTCCCTCATCGGGCTCCCCGCTCAGCAGGGAGTCTGCTTCTCCCTCTGACACTTCCCCCTCTCATGTGCTCTCTCTCTCTCTCTCTCATTCTCACTCTCTCAAATAAATAAATAAATAAAATCTTTAAAAATAAAAGAATAGAGAGGATTTCCAAAAGACAAATGGGAGGGGGGAGGAATTAACAAAATGGCACGAAGCTAGACCCACGTGGCTTCATAGATCTCAGGCAGTGGGTGGCTATACTTGTAAGACTTTTAAGACATTAAATAACAAGAATAGTAATATACAATTTTTAGGGCTGTTCTCTGATACTGGTGTAATCCCTCCTATTCCAGAATTCTCACTGATAGCTACCAATCACATCAGTGATTAAGTGTTTTACTGTTGGTGACACCAGTGGTGGAAATTGAGGAGAGGAAAGACTTAGCCAAGTTCTATCTCTGGTTCATCATGGTGTAGAAAAGGGGCACTGTTGGAAATAGGAGCTTGGTTATAGAAGTGACAGTGAGAAAATAAGCCCACCAGAGAAATCACAAATATGTTGGAGAGATCAGGTTAACTACTGGGTACAGAAGGAGGATTTGAGATGAAGATCAATGGACTCGGCAGGTCCACGTGATATCTGGGTTACAGACGTACAACAATCAGTGTGCTGACTGGCATGCATATGATTCAATAAATGGTTATTACTTTTGTGAAGCCAATGAGGATAGCTTAAAACAAAAAATTCTATTTTGAGTAAATAATATTTTACCCTTTACAATGTCATTTCACTTTTTAATCCCTTTATCTCGTGGATCAGGTTGTTCCCTTCCTCCCTCAGTGGTTTTCCCCAGAATACAAGTCATCACAATCTAGTCTAGTTTGGTTACATATGAGTTTAGGATAGATTTTTCAGGAACGAGGTTATATCCATCTTTTCTGCTCACAAAGCACAGTAAAGTGCCTGGTGCATAGGTGTAGTCAACAAACCTCTCTTGAATAAATCAGTGTGTTTGTGTTTGATTCTCACAATAATAAATAGGAGGAATATTGTTTCCTCTCATTTATGGACAAACTGAAGATCAGAGTGATGTGCCCAAAGTTGTGTAGGTAGTAAGGGACAGTCATGGTTTAGGCCTAAGTCTTCTCAGAGATTAGAATTCTCATCTTACTTCATTTCATTGCAAGTTTTTTTCCAAACAGATAAGGCAAAAAGTACCAGAATTTAAAATTTCTGAGATAGTTACCTTAATTTTATGGAAAATTAGACAATTTCTTCTTCCTACTGGTTATTACTCTAAAAAGAGATTGAATGTTTAATGACAGATTTTATAATTTTGTATCCCTTGGTGCTGGATTTAGCCTTCATTCCTCAAAATGAAATTGCATAACTTTTAATTTGTCATGCTATATCCAGCCAAGAAGAAATGAATGCACTTTCTGTTTGATGTAATGAATTCATGGCCTAGAGATGTATTCTGGGATCCTAAAATCCTGAATGGAGATTTAAGTTTTAGATTGTTAGATGCTGGTTATCCCAACACATTGTCTTTAAGTTGTAAAAACAAAACAAAACAAAACAAAAAGCATTTGGCAACAGAAAACAGATAGAAAGAGATAGTACCAGAGGCTCTCAGAAGCAGACACTGATAAAGTTCAGAGAAACCTATCATTTACTTTTTCCTTTACTCACCTAGTTTTATCATCAAACTCTGCTCTAATCTCAGATGATTGCTTGGAAGTCAGTTCTTAACTTCACCCTTTCACAAATTTTTTATCTCCTTGCTATTCACTAAGTGCGTGATTTTGGCAGGTACTCTCATCCTCACGTTATACCCTGGTGACTGTATGGGTTCCAGAACTTTCTGGCTAAAAATGACACAAAACAGAAATGCAGTGGTTTAAAAACACCCAGTTTCATTTAACATAATAACGAGAGGTCCAGAGGGAGCCACTCAGGAGCTGGGAGGGCTGCTTAGAGATGGTCTCAATATCCTGCTTCTCTCTTTATGTCTCAACCCGGAAGCTTTTCCTCACATAGTTTCAAGTCGGCGGCTGTGTCTTCAGATAGCTAGTGCAAATGTCTTAGGAAAGTCTGGCCTTTTCATGTATAGAGACCTTAGTTTATACTCATAGAGACCTTAGTCTGTCTTTTTGATCAGGTATGCATCAAATGGCTGACACTAGCTGGAAGGTGACTAGGAAAAAAGGCTAGTGGATGAGAGCAAGGGAAACCAAGAGGGTCTACCTAAATGATCTTAAAGTTTTCCTCAAAATTCTAACTTTACTCGTCTTTCCTCAGATCCCAGGTCTCTAATATGTAAGAGAGAGGTTAACTCTAATATACTTAATGTCTACAGTAAAACTTTGTGTCCCAGAATCTGAGAAGCTCAGACTTGGCAAAGATTTCAAAGGTCATCTGGACCCATCTCGTATTCAAAGCTGATTTTTATGAAAATGAATTTGCTCAGCCTGCGTAAGAAAATCTTCAGCGAGGGCGCCTGGGTGGCTCAGTTGGTTAAGCGACTGCCTTCAGCCCAGGTCATGATCCTGGAGTCCTGGGATCGAGTCCCACATCGGGCTTCCTGCTCAGCAGGGAGTCTGCTTCTCCCTCTGACCCTCTTCCCTCTCGTGCTTTCTATCTCTCATTCTCTCTCTCTCTCAAATAAATAAATAAAATCTTTAAAAAAAAATAAAAAAAAAGAAAATCTTCAGCGATTTGCAGGGGCCAACAGCTGGCTAAGGCTACTGCCAGTGGACTGTGACTTTTGATTTGCTTTAGCACTCCCTACTAGAGCCACCTACCAGATAAAGCGTGTCTCTGGTCAGTGTTCCCCCTGGGCTCAGATGAGACGGAAGGTGCACAGCAGGATACACAATAGCTTCCTTATCTGGGGTTCTTTCTCCCATGTAACTGCTGCTGGTCCGGAATAACTAAAAGACAACTGAATATTTTGAGGGTAAAATTAACGGTTAGAACAAGAAATGCTATCAAGGAGATTGCCAACATGCCCCTTTCCTAGGACATTAGCCATTCTCTGAATGCGACATGGGTGGGTAGGCTAAATTGTCAGTTCATTTTGCTGGATTAAAAAGGGAAGAATGTTAGAAATAGGGTTTAGGCATTCTGAAGGTGGATCTCTAGTAGTATGATTGGATAAAGGAAGCTGTGTGTATAGTGACAGGCTTGAATTAATTAAGCTAGGTGGAAACATTTTAATATTTCATCGGCAGTCTAACTTATATCACATGTAATATATATATATGCATCCTGATGTTTAACAGCCAGGGAAGTGAGAAAGAAAGGGGCCTTTTATTTCTGAATAAGCAATTCATATTTTTTAAGATAGTACATAAAATGAACATTCTCACAGATTACATGTTTTTGAAAAACAAAACAAAATGACATTAAGAAATCTCTAAATTCATCCACCACATTGTCATGGACAGATAGCATCAAAATACACACGATGCCCTTTTCAAACTACTGTGGAAATTGATATGACTGCAAACAACTGTTTCTATGCCCTTTTTAGCCATAGTTCTGACATATTTTAGATAACATGGAAAGCACAAAATTAAAAAAATACCTTTTACACCTAGAAAGAAGAATTCTGTGCTATATAAAGTCTCTGAAATCATGGACTTATTTGATACAATTATTGTTATGTTAGGTTTTATTTTCAGATCTTTAAAATGTATATGTTTTCCTGTTTCCTCTAAGAGATAGCAAAAGAATTAGCAGAACTTGCTCAGCAATTCACAAAGATTTGATTGACAACACAGAAACATTTAATAAACCACTTAGCTCATATTATTTTTTTACTTTATTTCAAATAAGGAATAATTTTATCTTTGAGAGTTGGCTAGTTCTTGTTATCACTATATATTTATATGTTTATATTTTATTGACAGCTTAACTTTTTTATATGCACATAAAAAGCTACTGATCAAGTCTTTAATAGTAAATAATAGGGGCTAATTTGAGTCTTTCCATATATACACAGTCTCCTATATCAGCAACAACATAAAGGAACCACCTTCAGAATTTCCCAGTTCTCATTTCTTTATTCCATTTTTAGTCCACCAGAACACACTGACACTTTAGACCACCTATACTAGATTTGGTAGACAAACAGACAGACACACACACACACACACACAGATAGATGGATAGATGAATAGAAGGATGAATGGAAGTAGATTCAGTGGCTCAAAACAACAGTTGAAGCTTCACTTGCGTATCCTTAACCATCGGTTTTGGAAAGGGCTTCTTGCCTTCCAAAGAGAAGTCCAGTAGTCACTGGCTTTCTGGATTAAAATGGCTGCTTGAGCAAGAGATGCATTTTTCCTCTTTTTGAGTTTTTAATCATTTAAGATTTATAAGAAAGTATTATTTTGGTAATATCTTCTGTAACCAGGACTATGGTACATTACTTACATCTCTTTATTTGATTTCTTTTTGACTTAGTGAAGTGAAACATTTACCTGAAGTAGGATTAGGGAAATGTTCATCAAATATAGACCAAAGGCTCATAAATGATGCCTCATAGTATTTCAATGACTGGACAAGTTTTGTAAATTCAACAGCCTCAAATCTTCCAGCAAATCTCCTTTGTTTCTGCTATTATTAGTCTACTCTGATGCATTATTCCTACAATACTCCCAAATTATACTGTTTTTACAGCACCTCTTTGAGATTAGCCAATGACCCATTCACTCATGTTCTTCTTTGGAGAGAAAGTTGAACCCCAAACTGTTACACATATGCCAAGTATAAAAGAGTAAATGGAAAAGGAGCCTAATGCTCAGGAATTCAGTTGATGGCCTTACTGGTATTTTGTTGGGTCTCAGACCTGTTATCAAAGAAAGAGCTAAAAGCTACCCTATCCCATGGTTCCTATATCCTTTGTTATTGCCTAAGGTATGCAATGAATTGTTTTCTTGTTTTTCTTGTTGTTTGTTT
The DNA here is from genome assembly GCF_003265705.2 of Callorhinus ursinus. Lineage (NCBI taxonomy): Eukaryota > Metazoa > Chordata > Mammalia > Carnivora > Otariidae > Callorhinus > Callorhinus ursinus. The sequence goes on from NW_027397070.1 coordinate 56,480,588, forward strand.
GTTTTTCCTTTCATATTATCTCTTGATTCTTCCATTTTCTCTGGTGTGTGTAAGATAACTCCATAAAGTTTCTGGTTTATATTTTATTTTTAGGCTACTTCTCATTATGATTGCAGATAAGCCATAAAACCTAAATATCATGATGATTTGCATGATTTTGCCTTTGTATCACTGAATTTACCAGTATAAGCTAACTATAAAGATAGGACCAAACTGGGTTAGATCCATGAGCCATGAGCCATCAAACTCAGTGGTCTGTTGACAGAGGTACTTCATTGCACTGTGGGAGAACGTGGGTGAAGAGAGGGAGAAGGAACTCATTCATTAATTCATTAATTCATCCATTCATTCATTCATTCAAACAAGTTAAGTACTGAGAACCTGATATATAATTAGTTTGTCCTACAAAAACCCTCAAGGTCTATTCGGAGGAGTCCAGTGGAGAAGTGAGAGGCCACTGAAGTTCCTACTTCATAGTGTTAACCTATGTTCTTTGACGATAGTTAAGAATTAATATAGTGGTGGTACCAGAAAGTGACTTGACTGGCAAAGGTAGTCTATTCAAATTGAACAACTGTGAGGAGAGTTTAATAAGACTTCCATTAACAAAGATACAGGCAGGATGGAAGGGAACCATAGAGGATAATACAATGCTTAGGCTTGAGGGGCTGGGAGGGAAGTGTTACTGGATTTGAAGTAAGCTGCATGGGTACTTCTCTAGGCAGGAGGTAAAACTTTTGGTTAATAGATTAGGAGTGCAGCCAGCCTAAGGTAACCGTCTAGGGAGAGACATGGGAGAATAGCTGCCTGAACCTCTCTCTTTACTCCCCCCAAACCCTTCCTCTCTAGACTCCATACTATTCAAATCCATCTTGAAGCTGGGCAAAGTAATCATTTAAGTCAGCTTTCAGGGACATGGAAGAGGGTGGAAAGTAGATCAGAAACCATTTTGCACAATGATCAAAAGCACAGGCTCTAAAGCCAAACTGCCTAAGTCCAAACACCGGCTTTGGCACTTTCTAGCTATGACCATAGCAGCTTATTTATGTTTTGTTACCTCTATTTCCTTATCTTTATAATGGAGAGTGACACCGGCACTTCAAAATTGAGTTTTTCTTAATAAAATTTTAGTTTTTGAACAGTTTTAGATTTACAGGAACAGTGAGAAGATAGTATACAGAGTCCCGTATGGTCTTCATGCAATCTGTCCTATTGCCACTGTCTTACATAACTGTGGTATATTTGTCACAATGAACGAGTGAATATTGATACATTATTATTAAATGAAGTCCATACACTAATCAGATTTCTTTAGTTTTTATTAGGATTTTTTCTGTTCTTGGATGTCATCCAGGATACGTATTGCATTTAGCATCCATCTTTCTTTAATCTCCTCTTGGCTGTGACAGTTTCTCCGACTTGCCTTATTCTTCATGACCTTGACAGTTTTCAGGAGTACTGATTGGATACAGATGAGGAATATAAACCACAATGGCCCTTAACTGGGATTTTTAAAATTTGAGATATAATGCCATAAAATTCACCTTCTAAATGGTACAGTTTAGTGGGTTTTAATATGTACACCCGGTTCTTCAACCATTACACCTATCTAATTCCAGAATAATTCTGTCACCCCCAAATGGAATCCCATACTCATTTCCTATTCCCCCAATACCCTGGAAACCACTAACTTACTTTGTATTGCTATGAATTTGTCTATTCTGGCCAATTCATATAAATAGAATCATACAATATGTGGCCTTTTCTGTCTGGCTTCTTTCATTTAGTATAATGATTTCAAGATCCATCTATGTTGTTGCATGTGTTAGTACTTTAGCCCTTTTTGTGGATAAATAATATTCACTTCTATGGATATACTGTATTTTATTTTTATTTTATGCATCAGTTGGTGGGCATTTGGGTTGTTTCTGCTTTTGGGCCATTACACATAATGCTGCTACAAACATTTGAGTACGAGTTTTTGTGTTAGCATATGTTTTCAGTCTCTTGGATATGTGCCTAGGAGTAGAAATGCTGGATCATATAGGAACTCTACTCAACGTTTTGGGGACTGCCAGATTCTTTTCTACAGTGACTGCTCCATTTTACGTTTCCACCCAATAGCGTATGAGGTTTCCTATTTGTTAACATCTGTGTCAACACTTGGTATCATCTGTCTTTTTAAATTTTGTCATCCTAGTGGGTGTGATGTGATATCTTATTGTGGTTTTGGTTTACCTTTTCCAGATGGCTAATGATGCTGGGCATCTTTTCATGCCCTAATTTGCCATTCATATATCTCATTTTCAATAATAGTTATTTGAACTTTTTGTCCGTTTTCAAATTGAATATTTTTCTTTTTCATATTTGTGTAGTAAGAGTTCTTAATATATTCTGGATGCTAGACCAGTAGGAGACATACAGTTTACAAATATTTTCTTACATTCTGTGGGTGGTCTTTTAACTATGTTGATAGTATCATTTGAAGTCAACTCATCTGCGTTTCTTTCTTTTTTTCTTTGGTACTTGTTCTATAGGTGTCATAACAACAACAAAAAAGTGCCTAATCCAAGGTCACAACAATGTATACCTATGTTGTATTCCAGACTTTTATAGTTTTAGCACTTACATTTAGGCCATTGATCCATTTGAAGTTAATTTTTGTATATTGTGTGAGGTTGGGGTCCAATTTCATTCTTTTGCATGTGGATATTCAGTTTTCCTAGCACTGTTTGTTGAAAAGAATAAATTGATATTTCTTAGTATTTCCCCTCATAAATAGCCTGGGCTTATGGGTTTGAGGAAGGAGGCCACAGAGCTAAAATTCCATTCTTTTTTTTTATTTTATTTTATTATGTTATATTAATCACCATAATTACATCATTAGTTTTTGATGTAGTGTTCCATGATTCATTGTTTGCGTATAACACACAGTGGTCCCTTCAGTACTTGCACTCTTTAATACCCATCACCAGGTTAACCCATCCCCCCACCCCCTTCCCCTCTAGAACCCTCAGTTTGTTTCTCAGAGTCCATAGTCTCTCATGGTTCCTCTCCCCCTCCGATTCCCCCCCCTTCATTTTTCCCTTCCTGCTATCTTCTTCTTTTTTTTTTTTTAACATATAATGTATTATTTGTTTCAGAGGTACAGGTCTGTGATTCATCAGTCTTACACAATTCACAGCGCTCACCATAGCACATACCCTTCACAATGTCTATCACCCAGCCACCCCATCCCTCCCACCCCCCACCACTCCAGCAACCCTGTTTGTTTCCTGAGATTAAGAATTCCTCATATTAGGATGCCTGGGTGGCTCAGTTGGTTAAGCGACTGCCTTCGGCTCAGGTCATGATCCTGGAGTCCCGGATTCAAGTCCCTCATCGGGCTCCCTGCTCAGCGGGGAGTCTGCTTCTCCCTCTGACCCTCTTTCCTCTTGTTCTCTCTATCTCTCATTCTCTCTCTCTCAAATAAATAAAACCTTAAAAAAAAGAATTCCTCATATTAGTGAGGTCATATGATACATGTCTTTCTCTGATTGACTTATTTCGCTTAGAATAATACCCTCTAGTTCCACCCACGTCATTGCAAATGTCAAGATTTTGGTGTTTTTTGATGGCTGCATAATATTCCATCATTTATGTATAATACACACACACACACACACACACACACCACATCTTTATCCATTCATCTGTTGATGCACATCATGGCTCTTTCCATAGTTTGGCTGTTGTGGACAGTGCTGCTATAAACATTGGGATGCACGTAGCCCTTTGGATCCATTTTTATCACATCATATGGTCACCATTTTTATCACAGTGAAGTTAACCTTGATCACCTGGATTAGGTAGTATTTGTCAGGTTTCTCCACTAAGTTACTCTCCCTACTCCCTCCTCCACTCCACTATCCATACTATACTCTTTAGAAGGAAGTCATTATGCCTTGTTCACACTTAAAGAGGGGGTAAATATGCTCCATTTCCTTGAGGGCAGAGTATCTATGTAAATTTTTTAGCACAGGAAATTGAATCTTTCTCATTTTTAAAATTCATTTATATCAGTATGCACTCATGGATATTTATTAAATACTTCTGATTTAACCCAATAATGCTTTGTTTATTTTATTTCTCAAATTGTTGCATTTGGCCTCTGTGCTCTTTCAGTTATCTCCTTTGACATAATCATATTATTGTATTATCATTTAAATACTTTCTTACCTTCTGGAATTTCAAGATAGTCCAGGCTCATCTTGTATATTTCATGCCCTACCAGTCATTTCTTCAAGAAGCACACATTCCTTTTATTGGCAAATAGTATTAGAAACTTATCTAGGGTCACCTGAGTGGCCCAGTCTGTTAAGCATCCTACTCTCGATTTCAGCTCAGGTTGTGATCTAAGGATTGTAAGATTGAGCCCCACGTCATGCTCCATATTGGTTGTGGAGCTTGCTTGGGATTCTTTCTCTCCCTCGCCCTCTGCCCCTCCCCAAAGCTCTCTCTTAAAAAAAAAAAAAAAAGAAAGAAAGAAAGAAAGAAACTATTATCTAGGTCCTGGGTTATTCACTGCCATTAGCTATTAGGGAGTCATTTTATGTAGGTCCTCTCAGCTGACAGAGCAAGGAATATCTATCTATCTATCTATCATCTATCTATCTATCTATCTATCTATCTATCTATCATCATTTATCTATCTATCTATCATCATATGTAACTTTCTGTATAAATATTAAGCTAAATAAAAGTTCATTCTGATATCTCCAACTTTAATACATTACCACATGGGTTATTTTTGCTTTCTCTCCTTGCTTATCTATAATATACTATGCCAACAGAAAGAAACCTAGCTCTCATGAGTCCTTTAACACTTCATACAGGACAAGTTTGCTGACAATGAAATCTTTTAGTTTTTTTGTTTGTTTGTTTTTGTTTTTGTCTTTAAACCTTCTTCATTTTTCAATGGTAATTTTACCTGCTATGGAATTTAGGTTCATATTTTTTTTCTTGCAATGCTTTAAATATTTCACTCCACTCTCTTCTTGCTTACATGACTTCTATGATAAATGAGTTTTAATTCTTGTTCTTGTTCTTCTATAGATAGGCATTTTTTTTTAATCTAGATACTTTCAAGATGGTCTTTTTGACTTTGGTTTCTGTAATTTGAAAATGATATGCTAGGTGTGATTTTTTTATATTTATCCCTCTTGTTCTCAAAGTTTTCTGGATCTTTATTTTGGTACCTATCATTAGATTTGAACAGTTCTTAGTTATTATTATTTAAAATCTTTCTTTGCTCCACTCTCTTTATTTTCCTTCAAACAATATGTATATTCCACCTTTTGAAATTGTATCACAATTCTTTGCTTTTCTTTTTTTTTAATTATTTTTTTTTTTTCTGTTTGTGTTCATTTGGGGACTTTTCTAATGGTCTGATTTTAGCCTCATTTGTTCTTTCCTCAGTCTTGTGGAGTCTACTAAAAAGCCATCAACAGCACTCATCATTTTCTGGTACAGTGTTTTTTATTTATAGTATTTTTTTTTGGTACTTTCTACTTGAGATATGTTCTATTTGACTCACAGAAACTCCAGTTATCTTTCCATAAAACTAGAAATGTGAATGAAATGTATAATTAAGTCAATCAAGTGGACATATTTCAAATATCTAGATTTTTGGAAATGAGCAGATTAAGCATTCAGAAAATTGAGTTGTCCTTTTTTTTAATCCATTTTCTTTGGTTCATATAAATGTATTTTTATACCTAACTTAGCAGGAAAGAGTATCTAATTTTGGTTGCACATTCAAGTGAGGTTGCTATAATATTTAGTGTCAAGAAAGGTACAGAACCACAACATAATACTAAAATCTAAATCCTGGAAAAAGGAAATGATCAGTGGCTAAATCAGGATCAGTTACATAATGAGAACTACCCACATTAGAATGAAGGGAATTGGAGGACCAGAATCTCTGAGTAATTTCCAGGACCATGCAACTGGATCTAACATGAACACCAGGTGATAGAATAAGACGGAAGGAAAATGTGAGCAAAATTCCTATAAGCAAACTCTTCTGTCATTTCAATATGAAGGCTAAGAACTACAGCCTTGTTGATTCATATTTGTACAAATTAAAGGCAAAATATGGTAAGACTATTATCTGATAAACAATGAAGAGTGGTCAAAACTTACTTAAATCCTGTCTTGGAAGAGGCCAATAAGAAGGAAAGAAAGAAAGAAAGAAGGAAAGAAAGAAAGAAAGAAAGAAAGAAAGAAAGAGAGAGAGAGAGAGAGAGAGAAAGAAAGAAAGAAAGAAGGAAAGAAAGACATAATCCATGTGAACAAGCATGTATGAAGCTATTGCATGTTACAATATGTTTCAGGAAATGCTGTACTTCAACATGATTCATTACACTCAACAAATGCTGTTGAGTAAGATTTATAAACCATTTTTCCCACCCTCCCTCTAAATTCCAACTTTCAGCCCAGAGTGCACTGTTTTTATAATCAAAGTTCTTCAAAGCATTTCCTTTTGTAAAGGTTAGCATTGACCTGACACATTGGGGAAACCACAAAAATAACTTTAAACTGCAGCTTTTTATTTATTTATTTATTTAATATTTTTATTTATTTATTTGACAGAGAGAGAGACCACAAGAGAGGGAACACAAGCAGGGGGAGTGGGGGAGGGAGAAGCAGGCTTCCCGCGGAGCAGGGAGCCCGATGCAGGGCTCGATCCCAGGACCCCAGGACCATGACCTGAGCCGAAGGCAGACACTTAACGACTGAGCCACCCAGGCGCCCCTGCAGCATTTTATTTTTAACACAAACCACAAACGACCACTCTTTTCCAATACTTTGAATTGAAGAAAGTAGAAAGGTGTTCAAAAACTGTACTGCTAGAATATTCTTGTTTTCTTTGAAATAGGAAGAAGAAAACACTCCTCGCAAGGAGTTGAAACAATAACAGGGCAGGGATAATCATTACAGAGTAAGAGTCTTTCTAAAAACTGTCACTCAGCCTAGGTGTCTTCATGCAGTGACTCAGCTCAATGATGTAATTCTTTTTTTCTTTTTAAGCAACAATGAAACCCTGATTCTGACAGACTCCATTCCTTTCTCAAAAATTCAACTCCATAATAAGGTAGAGCTCACTATACATCCATTTAATTCCCGTCAAACTTATCACAAGTGATTTGCTTTCTAATGAAAATAACAAAAGGGCCATGTCTCATTTTGTAGGCAGTTTTTAGTAGAAAACACAAGGGACTGAAATACTTATTTTCTGGTGGTAGGATTAGTTTGTTGTAAAAAAAAAGAAAAGTAAAAATCTGAGATTGGAAGGTGGGCAGAACTAACTGAGCTCTTGAGAGGAAAGACGAGTCTTTTTACCCTTATATTCCCAGTTCTAGTGTGTGGCATTATGTTCAATTATTGTTTCTATAATGAATGAATGAATGGATGAACAGAGCATGAAAATTCCCACAAAGGTGTTTGCTATAACAGAAAGTAAATCCTCAAGTTCCTTTTCTTTTCTTTTCTTTTCTTTTCCTTTCTTTTCTTTTCTTTTCTTTTCTTTTTCTTTTGTTTCTTTAAAATATAACCATGAGAGAGATCAGGTCAGAACCCAAATCATAGTGGTGTCCCACACAAGGCAACCACTGTTTGTACCTAAGCCAGGTGCAACTGTGCCTTCCTGAATAGGATTTCGAAAGTCCCCTTTCTAACACTTGCCTGTCTTCAGAAATTACGTGTGTAACACATAGGTCACTCAAATTGAATCTCTTGCACTTTCACTGTGAAACCTTTCTTTTCTCCCAAATTTGCTCCATTTTATCTATTAGATACGTTTATAATAACTCTACTAGATATTCTCTCACCTGGTCTGATGGGACTCCCATCAAATGTGCAAGTTCAACCATGCCATTTTCCCACTTAAGCTGCCTTCATTTTCTATAACCCAAAGAAACCCCAGATTCCAGGTTGAGCATTTGAACCCCTCATGATCTGACCCCAGCCTAACCCTTCTTTCTCATATCGGCTCCTTGCTCTATGCAATTTATAACTATGTGACAGAAAATTGTTTCGGATTCCCTAAAAATATGGTGTACTTCTCTCTTCTGGTAAATAAATGATATTCTCCCTGATAAAATTAGCTTCCTTGCTCTGCTTCCTTGTCTGCTTCACTTCACATTTGTTTTGAAAGCAACTACAAAAATCTTCTTTGTACAAAAACTAATGATGTGTGGTGATTAACATAACATAATAAAAAAAGGAAAAAAAATCCCTAATGGTTAAGTAGGGGAATGTAAAGTGGGGGTTAAAAACATGGAGTTTGGATTTAGATAGATAAAATAATGAATCCCTGATCTTCCACTTACAAGCCATGGAAATAAGATACTTCCCCCTAGATCATTAGAATTGGTATTGATTAGAATGAGGACAATTATACCTACATTCTTCAGTGAGGACACAAGGAGTGTTGCTTATCAAGCACTTAGCAGAGAACGTGGAACATAATGAACATTTCATAGTCGGCATTAATACTTACTGTTATTTGTTACTGTTGTTATTTAGATGATTTTCTACATGCTCTGTCAGCTCAAATATCATGACACTAAACACATGAGACTGAAAAAATATCTTTGCCTATCCATGTATTCCTTTAAACTGCAAGATCTTGAGGGCACACATTCTGGCCCTGAGAAGACTGGTATATAGACATAACCATGTCTGTTCAATATTCACCATTCTTCAAATGGTAAATACACTTTTCTTTCTTTCTCTCTAAATATATGTATTCAGATAAAGCTCATAACTTCCCAACTCATTAGCTGTGTAGGTGTTAGAAATTCTCCATTAGCATCGGGGAAATGAAGCCAAATTGCAAAGCAATTAGCCAATTGTATTTGGATGTTTTTGTTTTTTTTCCTTTTGGCTCATTTTAAATAAAGACAGACTAAATAACCTCTCCAGTTTGTCTTTGAATTTTTTTTAATGCACAGATCATGCATTAAAAAAAAGCAAAAAATATTACATCTTTTCTAGTTTTTTAAAACACGCTGAATTCAATAAAATTTTAATGTGAACTTATCTATGAATTCTGAAACAGATAGTAAATGCTTTTAGGACAAACTCTTTGACTAGTCTAAAATGTTAAAATGTAGTTTTTGTTACTAAAAATCTCAATCTTTTTTAAACCTTTCTATAAGACTCTGTTAAACGTTGATTTCATGACATTATAAGAAACTCAAGAGACTCAAAAGTCATGTACTGATAAAGTTTTAAACCAGAAAATTCAAGAATGTGGACCCAGAAACTAAAAGGCAAGCCGCTGATATCTTCTCAACCAAATTCCTTGTATTTATTAGCATATTAGTAGTAGATGAATATGAATGCCAACTTCTGATAGATCTAAAAATATATATAAGCTTTCCATTTTCTTTTCTTTTTTTTTTAAGATTTTATTTATTTATTTGACGCGGAGAGAGAGACACAGCGAGAGAGAGAGAGGGAACACAAGCAGGGGGAGTGGGAGAGGGAGAGCGGGCTTCCTGTCAAGCAAGGAGCCAGATGCGGGGCTTGATTCCAGCACCCTGGGATCATGACCTGAGCCGAAGGCAGATGCTTAATGACTGAGCCACCCAGGCACCCCTCCATTTTCTTTTCTTTGCTCTATTACAAGTAGCTCATTCTGCCTCTTTTTGGGTAGGATTTGGGAATGGATGGTTGGGATGGAAAGCTATCTTCCTAGAAACAGGATGAATGTCTCTCTTTTTAACTAGTAAATATCAACTACACAGCTATTCCACCTTCATTTCCTATTATGAGTGGGAAAACCTTTTAGGTTTTTTTTTTCTGTCCTTCACTACTTTGTTTTAATGGGTTATTGTCTAGGATACTGATTGACTTTGAAGTGTTATTATTACAGGAAAGAGATTGACACATTTTTGTGGCAGGAAACAAAGGGCTGTGAGCTGGAAAAAAAGACAGTCTGAAAAATGTGGGAGAAGCAGGGGCACATGGGTATTAGGATTCCTTTAACAGGAACATGGTCTCAAAGAAAAGAACCTGGCAATAGGAAAAAAAAAAAAATTCTAATGCAAATGCTGAAGAATTTTGTTGAATAAAAGTCCTTCCAAATCATCCATTGCTTAGCTTCCCACTAGTCAAAATCTTCACCAACAGCCCTCATCAGCTTGTCTCCTAGACAACAGGCCAGTGCCATGAGAATTTGCTCTTGAGCCAGCTACTCTAAGTGAGGCTCCTCTACAGTTCATCCTAAGAAACTATAAGATCAAATGGACCCCTGAGAACGTAGTGGGATAGGAGAGGAGCTCCCGCCTCTGTGCTTGGGGATTACATTGTGATTGTGCCCAAGCTCCAACAGCTGAGACAGTTGTGAATAGATATTCCTGATATACATAGATCATCATTATGTAAATTCATGTATTTTGTAATTCTCACTATTCACAAAGTTTGTAGCAATGGGCTCATGTAAAGCATACAAGAAATCTGCATTGTAAGGGAGATATACTATTTTTTTACATGATATGAGCAATCAATTGGATTATATATTAAAGGAAAAATTCATTTCTCAACAATTTCAAGAGAATGAGATGCTTCTGTGGAAGATTTAAGAAGGTTTATATAGCTGAGCTTGAACAGATTCATGTATTTCACATGCCAGCTGATTGCCTCAAGTAGAAATGGACCCAGTTATAATAGAGACAAATATTTCAAAAAGAATTTTATGACAATAGAGTACAACTTTCCAATTGCTGACCTAAATTTTCGCCTTCTAGTCCTGGAAAATATTTATTGTAATTTTTTTTTTTCAGGGTAATGCACTGAACTACCCGTTTCTTTCCCTGAGGATTTTTTTTTCTTCTCTTTTCAAACTTGAGAACCAAAAGTGCCATAACAATTGTGAAACTACTCAGAGGAAGAATGCCAGCTTTTGACAAGTTGACTTTTCTCTCACTTGAAGGGACCAGAGGAAATCAGCAGACGAAAGGAAAATTGATGAAGATTTTGGCACAAAAAATCATATCTATGTATGCTGCCTCTGTGGGTCACTTATTTTTCTATGCTCTACCTACTACTTCAATTTGTTGACCATAAACCACCCTTTTGATGACAATTCTTGGATGGCATGTTAGATGACTCAGCTTTCTTGGTCTAGCTGTATGGTACTGGAAGACATCTTGGTACTGACAATGATCAGATACTTCATTTTTACAGAAAAACAAATTTTCCCCCTATTGGACTATAGGTTGAATTGAGCAAATAAATGGTTGGTTTTAGTAAAGAATAAGGAACAATCTTACTTCGATAGCTTTTCCAATTATAAAAAAATATATTCTTACCGAAATGCCCAGTTTTAATTTTTAATGCTAGTTTATATAATCCTGTTTTCAAAAATGAGGTTAAATATGGATCAAAGAAAATGTTGCTATAAATGGTCCACGTGCTTATTCAGGATGGAAGACTGAGCATTCAGTTTTCTGCCTTTTGTTCTCAAGCTTCCTTTGGGATTATAGAAAGTTATAAAAGAAATTAGGAAGTTTACTGCAGGAAAACAAGAAATCAGTGGACCAGAATATTTGAGGAAATCTGGAAAATTTCAAGCATGTGGGTTGATATTATTAGAGAAATTCACAATCCAAAACAACAGAGGTAAGAATAGTCTCTACTAAGGGAACCCCGGAGGCACTGGAATCTGAGCTAATTGTACAAAGGACAGGCGTGGGACACAGGGCAATTATGAGCGTAATTAATTAAAGAACTCTATCAGGAATAAGTGGGCCAGTTAAGATTTCACCATTTCATTATCCTTTCTCCCCCTTCTAATACAAAATGACATTTTTTTAGTCCCAAGATAAAAATATATGAACTGCCTTCTGTAGAAAGGGGATGGAGGAACCATAAAGATAGACTCAACAAATTTCAAAAGAATGAAATTATTCAGATTATGTTCTCTAACCACAAAAGGCTTAGCTAGAATTTTTATTATTATTTTTGTATTAAAAAAAGGAAGGTAACAAGAAAATCTCAAACCCCAAACTCCAAAGTATAAATGAAGATATTTCTTACTCTTCCCAGTCAAAGAAAAGCTCACAGAATGTAAACTGGAAAATATTTTAAATGGCAAGCTAATAAGGTTATAAAATGTTTAAAAATATGGAATGGAGCTAACACAATGTTTTGAGAAAAATTTATAGGTTTAATTTTATGTATTAGGAAAAAAATGTAAAGACTGAAAATGGTTTAAGCATTCATCACAAAATTTGAGAAGAAACTCAAATCAAATCCAAAGAATGTATAAGAAAATAAATGCCAAAGATAAGATAAAAACAAAATATAAGCCAAATGCAAATAGATAACATAAATAAAACTAAAAGCTTGTGTTTCTTAAATGCCAATAAAATTGGTAAATCACTAGAAAATCACTAGAAAAATATTCAAGAAAAAATTAAAATTAAAAAATTAAAATATGGGTTAGTAATATTGGACATGAAAGAGAGACACAAATAATACCAACATTTATAATTTGTATGGAATAGAAAAATTTGCTGAATAATACAAAACTGAGAGAAAAATAAATATAACATCTGATTACTTCAGTACTTGTTAAAATATTTAAACCATAATTTGAGTTTTTCCACAAAAAAAAACCCAAGACCAGATGGCTTTTCTAGAAAACTTTCCAATAATACCAATATTCCAAAAATAAAATAAAAGAAAATAATTCTTTTTTTATAAGACTAATTTAATCTTGATTCCAAATACTATTTTTCAAAAAAAAAAAAACCTATATTTTGGCCAATCTTTCTCAGGAACTTAAATGCAAAAATGTAGCTATATATTAAAATATATAAATTAATTAATATAACTAATAAAGTAATTAATAAAATTTACCACATTAACAGAAAATAGAAAAAATAATCTTAATACATGTGCAAGAGGCAAAAGTCATTTGACAATATGTAACACATTTATGATTAAAAAAACCTAGAAATAGAAGAGATTTTCCTCAATCTGAAAAAGAATAGCCTCCAAAACTTACAGCCTGCATTATGCACAATGGTGAAATACTGAATCTTTTCTCCAGAAATTGTAAATGAATACCCATTATCAATACTTTCATACCATATTTTAGTAAGTCAAGAAAAAGAAATAAATAGAATCATGATATGAAGGAAATGATAACATCACTACTTACAGATGACATGATTATGCAAGAAGAAGTCCACAAACTATTGTATTTAGCAAGTTTGCTGGCTAAAAGTCAGTATAAAAAATCAAATATAGTTCTATATAGTAATACCAGATAGTTAGAAAATAAAATTAATGTCACCATAAAAAAGTTCAATATCAAGTAATAAATTTAACATGTTCTAAAAGACCCCTAAACAAAAAGCTATAAAATATTGTTAAGAGGAATTAAAGAATTTCAGTAAGTGAAAGGATACACCATTTTCATGGATTTAAGCTACAATACTGTAAGGATGATAATTTCTCCTAAGTTAAACTAGAAATTAAATGCAATCTTGTTAGGTTATTCCAGCAGGATATTTTATTGAAACTGACAAGCTGAATTTTAAGTTTTAGAAATACAAAGAATAATTAAGGCAAAATTAAAGAAGGACAAAGTTGAAATATCTATACTAACAGATCTCAAAACTCTTTATGAAATAATGTTATATATATAACAGGTTTCTATCTATCTTTATCTCTGTCTGTATATGTTCATATCTCTATATCCCTGGTTTCTGGTAATAATTGGTCTTTGACTCTGGTTCCTGACAAAGCGTTCCTAAAACACTTATCATCTCCCAAGCAATAAGGATGATTTTTGTTCTAATATTTGTTCTTTGATCCTGGGGTCTTACAGAAGATATTATAAATGCCTTGGAACTTCCTGGGTGATAGGAGCATCTTTGTTCTAATACAGCAAATCTTGGTAGGTTCTTGGATGTTAGCTGGTCGCCAGAAAGATCAAGGATAGTTAGAAACTTGGTTCTTTTAGCCTCACTCCCTGGGGCTAAAAGGGAGAGAAGAAAGTGAGTTAATAACTGATCACATCTACCTGATGAATCCTTCATAAAAATCCAGAAAGTACAGGGTTCTGGAAGCTTCTGGGTTGATGTACACATTCACATGCCAGGAAGGTGACACACTCCCACTGTAGGGACAGAAGTTCCTGTGCTTGGGATCCTTCTAGAACTCACCCATGAAACTCTTCATCATTCTGTTCATTTGTATCCTTTAAAATATCCTTTATAATAAGTCATTGATAAAAAAATAGATGATTTTCCTGGCTTCTGTGAGTTACTCTAGCAAATTATTGTACCCAAGGCAGGGTTTATGGGAACCTACAATTTGTAGCCAAGTAGGAGAGAAGTTGTAGTCAACTTGAGGATCCACTACTTAAAATCTGAGGTGGAGGACAGGGTTCTGGAACTGAGCCCTTAACCTCTGGGGTCTGCACTAAATTCAGTCAGTGTAAGAGTTGGATTGAATTGTAGGACACCCAGATGGAGTTGGAAAATTGGTCAGTGTGAGAAGAAATATACACTTCTGGTCACAAAAGTGTTCTGTGAGAATGTGTAAAAACAAACAGTATTTTTCCTATACACTATTACAGAACTATGGTTATTAAAACAGAGTGTTATTGGCACAATGATAGATATATTGACTAATAGGATCAGCTGAAGCATACAGAAGCAAATCCACACATATTTCCTGAATACAACAAAGCCTGCATTTTAGTTTAATATACTAAATTATTAAGAATTATACCATACATGGTGCTGAATCCATTAATATCCATTAGAGAAAAAACAATTCTGAACACCTATCTCGTACCATACACAAAATCAATTCCAGATGGATTACTGCTTTAAACATAAGGAATAAAATATAAAACGTCTTGAGGAGAATTTAGAAAACACCTTTGTGACCTTGGAATAAGCCAAGTTACTTGCTTAAAAAGTTTCTTGACCAGTCTGGCTCCCTACTCTGTGGGGAGTCTGCTTCTCCCTCTCTGTCCTGTGCTTTCTCCCTCTCTCTCTCAAATAAATAAATAAAATCTTTTAAAAACAAAAAACAAAAAACACAGGGATGCCTCGGTGGCTCAGTCGGTTAAGTGTCTGCCTTCTTTTTTTTTTATGTTATGTTAATCACCATACATTACATCATTAGATTTGATGTAGTGTTCTATGATTCATTGTGTATAACACCCAGTGCTCCATTCAGTACTTGGCACTATTTAATACCCATCACCAGGCTAACCCATCCCCGCACCCCCCTCCCCTCTAGAACTCTCTGTTTCTCAGAGTCCATAGTCTCTCATGGTTCCTCTCCCCTCCGATTTCCCCCCCTTCATTTTTCTCTTCCTGCTATCTGCCTTCTGCTCAGATCATGATGCCAGGGTCCTGGGAAGGAGTCCCTTGTCCAGCTCTTTGCTCAGTGGGGAGCCTGCTTCTCTCTCTGCTTGCCCCTTCCCCTGCTTATGCTCTCTCTCTGACAAATATAAATCAATCAATCAATCAATCTTAAAAAAAAATTTTAAAGTTTCTTGACCAGAACAGAGAATATTAATCACAAAAGATGAAATTGATAAATTTTATCTTACATTAAAAATTAAAAACCTTAAAAATTAAAAACTATCATTCATCAAAAGGTATCATTAAAAGAGTGAAAATCAATATAGAGAGTTATAGATGTAGATATGTAGAAAGAGATTTCTAACAATGAGGTCATGTAGAAGATGGATACACTTAAAACAAAACAAAACCCAAACAAGACTCCTGTATCAAAAAGAAAGAGACAGATAACCTAATGGAAAAAAAGAATAATAATAAGCACATGTCTTGAACATGCACTGAACAAAGCCAAATGTTCAATAAATGTGTGAAAGGTGCTAAACTCCATCAGTTGTTTGGGGAATTGTGATTCTACATCCAACTATCAGAAACCTAAACTGGAAAAAACAGTAAATATCCAACCTTGGCAAGGATATGAAGCAAATTGCAACTCTCATAATTGCCAATGGGAGTAAAATTACTTTGGAAAGCTATTTAATAGTATCTACTGAAACTGAATAATTTCATACTCTATGATCCTGCAGTTCCAGTTCTTGGTATATATGCAACAGAAATGTGACATATGTTCATAAAAAAGGATGAGCTAGAATGTCCATAAGACAATTATTCTTAATAGCTTCAAACTATAATCAACCCACATGCCCAGTGAGAGTAGAAGTGATTTTTTTTTTAATTCACACAACAGAGTACTATTCAGCAGTAAGAATGAAAGATTAATCATGACACAGAATGATAATATGGGTGATATGAATATCCACAACATGAATAGAATAAATCTCACAAACCTACGATTGAACAAAAGAAGCCAGAAACAAAAGAGGACACAATGCATGCTAATTAGAAGGAAGGTTGGCTAGTCTTTGGTGGAAAGGGTGGGCTATGACTTTAATAATGTTTTCTTAGCTTTTTCCTTCAGCCCCATAAGTGAGACAGGAAGGCTGGAGATGGCTGGATTGGGAGAAATATTTCTGTGTCCCTCGTCCAGATTGGATATTGGAAATTGTCTAGTAAAATTTCCCCCCATTAGCCTCCATGAGGGCCTACTCAGCAATAAACCATTAATGCGAACTACCACCCTTTTGATAAACGTGACCATAAAAATCTGTAATTCTTATCTGGTTGTTTCCTTAGGTTGGATATTGTATAGGTATTTCCTTAGAATAAGTTTCTGGAAAGAAAAATCCTAGGTTAAAAATACATAATATTTAAGATTCTTGAAGATTATTGTTTTAAAGACTGTGATCCATACCTACAAACATGTCTCTCCCCATCATCTGCCTGCCATGACAGAAGGGACAGAGCCAACTCTCCCATTAAGGGAGGGAACTTGTTTAATTCACAACTTGCCCAGCTTTTCATAGGTACCATTCTATGATAACTATTTGCTTCATGTCTAAACTGCTAAAAGTCCTTTTTGTTTACTCCCAGATATATTTTCTGTAATGGCAGCTTTCAATAAGTAGCATTACTCCTTAGAAATCTAGATAAATACATATTGTAGTTCAGTTTCTCTGTCACATGTATGCTTTTAATAAAGCTATTAAGATTGTCCAAACTTATTGTGGTAATCATTTCATAGGATATGTATATCAAGTTGTTATGCTCTATACCCTAAAGTTATACAGTGCTATATGTCAATGATATCTCAATAAAACTGAAAAAGAGATTGCCAAAATGAGTCTTTCCCCTTAAAATTAAAAAAAACAAAAAACAAAACTCATCCCATCTGTTATAACCTTTTCCAATCTACATGAAATGAAGCATACAGGGACAAAGAGGAGAGGCAAAAAGCCAGATTCACTTCTCAGTTCCTACTGACAGCCCTTCCTGAAATCCAGCAATGTTCTTGCTCATGGGTCTCTGATGCATGGTTTTACTTTATAATCAATTAACCAGCTCTTATTGGTTTCCATATTTATCACAAAAAGTCCTGAAAAATAATAAGAGCTGATTAAGAAATTAAAGTGAGGGCGCTTCACCAGAAGTCTGAAATAGTTCCCAAGACAAGGATGCAGGTAGGAGCAGGGGCAGGGGATGAATGGCAGGATAGAGAAAGTAAGGTGGAAATTGGACCCAGGTGAGTTATGGGGGCAGGTACAGGAGCTTCTGGCTTGTCCCTGAGGATATACAAATTCGAAAGAGCTTAAAGGTTCCAGATTCTTTAATTAGAAGAATCTAACTTGGAATCTGAGGCTCACTTTTGATCGTGACCCTATTGAAGGAGAACAAGGAAACTTGAATCAGTCATTTGAATTTTAGTTTTTCAGTTCTCTTATACCTAAAAATGACTGGATCAGAAGACATCTAATGCCTATTTATGGTTCTGATATTTATTTTGCAATGCCACAATATCCACATGGGCTACTTTGGGGCATTTTCTTTTGCCTTCATCTTGGTGCCTAGTACATGTCTTGCATTCTTTAGATAATCACGACTGATGTGCTTTGATTCTCTCTTGCATTCACATGGAAAGAAAAAATAGAGAAAGACCTTACACAAATATTTTGTTTTTGTTTCCTCCATTTTATGAAGTCTTTCTCAGTCCTGCCATGGAGCATGGCAACAGTCCATGCAGGGACAATAAGTCTTTCATGTAGACGGGACTGAAGGAATTCCCAACAGAGGTTCAGGACTCAATTCCAAGCTGTTGCTGTTAAACTCTGAAGCAATGGAAACCCTTACTTTTGGCAACAATCAGGCCTTCTTCCCAAGATGCTACCCAAAATTTTTCTTCACAACCACAAAGTATAACTATGGTTCAGAATAACAAAACACATTTTAAAAAATAAACTGAAACCATTGAGTGGATTTTATTATACTGTAGAATCTCGAGACCCATTGATACAAAGACACATTTTTGTATTCCATAATGGGAAATAATTCATACGGAAAGAATCCGGAGTAATTCTTATGCTCTCTTCCTGAAATCTTCCTCTGACTGTTTCCTCTGGCACTATTGATTTTATCTTAATTTATAACTCATTGGTTTGCTGATATCAAACAGAAGTGAATCAGCAATTGGGAAAAAGAGTTAATTGTTGATTGTATAACTAAGTGTGGATTGCCATAACAAGATACCATAGACTGGGTGGCTTAACTGATAGAAATTTATTTTCTCATAGTTCTGGAGGATGGATGTCAAAGATCAAGGTGCCAACAGGGTTGGTTCCTGGTGAGACTTTTTTTTCTGCCTTCTTGCTATGTCTTCACATAGCTTTTCTTCTGTGTGTGCTAGAAGAGAGAGAGACCTGGTATATCTTCTTTTTCTTATAAGGACATTAGTCCTATCAGACTAGAGTCCCACATTTATGACCTTATTTAACCATAATTCCCTCTTTGAAGGCCTTATTTCCAGATATAATCACATTGCACTTAAGGCTTCAACAAATGAATTTGGGGAAACACAATTCAGTCCATAATATTGCCATTTAATTAATTCTTTTTAAAAGCAGCAATGGAATAAAAAAGTTGACTTTTTACAAATGGATTTTTAAATTTAACATAAGAGTTTTTAAATCAAAGTTACTAAATTTTGTTAACAAAATACTAACTTTGTAAGGGATGTTCAATAATGTAAACTGACTTTAACTAGAACAACACATAATTATTAAAGAAACTTATTCATAATAATTCTCACATAATATCTTAGGTAAATGGTTTAGAAAGAATCTCATGGCATCTTGAGATGTTAGGTACTAAGCAGAAAGAAGTTACTTTGGTTTCTGATTCCTTGAGACTAGTGAGAATTAACAGTGGATAACTTGATACTGGGAAGTAATATATATTTTTTAATTTTATTTAAATTCAAGTTAGTTAACATATAATGTTTTTTATATTTTATTTAAATTCCAGTTACTTAATATATAAGAAAGTAACATTTTAAACATATTTATTTAAAATTAAAGTGTGTCTGTGTCTGTCTGTGCATCCATGTGTGTGTGACCATTTAATTCAGGCATCAAAAACCTGAAGAAACTTTAAAAAATGTTTTCCTAATTATTGTCTTGAAAAAAATCAAGTAAACATTAAATTATGGTTTAGAACCCTCAGTTTAAGCAGCTGAAAATGCGTGACATGTATTTTAGAAAAACCTTCCTACAGAAATTAAAAGGAGTTAGGATATATTTAGGATATATAGGAGTTAGGATATATCTGAAAAACATCTATTATACCAAACAACCAAACAATAAACTCTCCCATCATTCTAGAGAAACAAGCATCTTATATCAAACTAAACTGGAAAAACCATCATTTTTGCTCTGGAACTACTGTTTCAGGCCATGAAGCAATACTCTTGACTACAAAAGAAATTCCCCGAAGTTCAGTTTTTTCATCACCATTAACAGAACGCCACATAACTAATGCTTTGATATTTGATATTTTGACTTTTTTGATGCAAGTATTCTAGAACCTGTTAAATATTTCTTGAGTAACTTCCAGTAACATCTGTTGAAAATTTTCTCAAGGTAAATCAACTATGCAATTTAAAGTACTTTAGAGTTGATGTAAATTAAAACCATTTTATTTCACCCATTAATGCACAATGGGAGCCACCCATAATGTCTTTTAACCAAAAGGTACTCCCCTTTTTTTATGGCAATTTGCAGAAGATTTAAATTCCTGTATATCATGTGAGGAAATATTTCAGGTAGGAAATATTTCAAATGCTTGTATGTTAAGGCAAGTGGGTGCAGGGCACAGTAGTGCATGTAGAAAAGGGTTTTATAACTGCAATATTCTCACACTTCTTAATGCTAGTCTCTTCAGTGAAATGACTTCTGTATGTCCTTCACTATTCATAGTCTGAATGATTTGCACTCAAATTCAAGATAAAATGAAGTTGTTATCACTATGAAATTCTAGTCTGGGAAGTGGAAGAAATATCTACTGAATTTATGGAACTGGAATTTAGGTGGTACTGGGAACCCTTCAGTTGTGTCGGTTAGCAAAGCAGGACTCAGTTTAGAAGACCTACAGTTTAGGATAAATACATCTCTTTCATAAGCATTCTTAAATGGCTGGTTCTAGCACCGAACTTATTATGGAAATTTTCATGACTACAAATAATGCTGTCTTAAATCTAAATCCATATATACTCTTTTTTATTCAGCCTTTAATCCTGACTTGTGATCTAGGAGGGACTGTTGCAGATTGATGTCCATTTAATGAGGCAATTACCTCAGTTAGGACTTGGTTTCTCATCTTCTGGCACAGATGCCTACACACACCTGGGTAAAAAGTTAAAATCTTGGTTGTTTCACAAAAACATTATGTAGGTGAAAGAATATTGGTGCTGGGGCCTGTCTCTTCTTTATTTCATTCATTGACTAGGAAACATAAAATGCAACTCTTCTCATTGTTTTAATATCATCCATATTCAAGCCATTGTCTAGAGTCACAAATAAGCTATTGCATCCCACTATTAAAATGTCCAAAAAAAGACAGAATTTCAGGTGGAAGAATGGGTGCTGCACTACTTCTTCCAACACATCAACGTCCTAGAAATCTCCTGAATTCTATAGTTTTCCTGGTCTCTACATTATGTCTCTAATAGCTTTCATCAATTTTTTGAACCTAATCTAAATAGCCTTTCAACCCATCACATTAGTTGGGCCATAAATATCAATTCAGTACTGATGACTCCTTAAATTCTGTTCTTTTTTTTTTTTTTTAAGATTTTATTTATTTATTTGACAGACAGAGACAGAGCGAGAGAGGGAACACAAGCAGGGGGAGTGGCTGAGCCGAAGGCAGACACTTAACTGACTGAGCCACCCAGGAGCCCCAACTCCTTAAATTCTTTTTTATTTACTAACTGTCCACTCCAGTAGGACCTAATCTATATCAGGCTAGGGACTTTGTCTATTTTGTTTATTGCTATAGGTCTAAAATATAAGAGTACTTGATAAATAATAAACCGTAATATATTCTGAATGAATTATTTCATTTTTCTTTTTCTTTTTGATTAGTATTTTAAGAGGCTTGTGCAATTTAGAAAAGCCTCCAAATTCCAAGGAAAAAAAATCTAAGATGACTGCTTTTCACAAGAGATAGTTTTCTTCAAAAGTACATCCAAAGTTCCTAACAGACTTCTCTGCTTTCTCTGTTAAGGTAACCCCTTCTTCATGCATCCCATGAAAATCCACACCCTCTTGACCCCAGAAAGTGATTGTTGAAACCAAACAGTACAGAATTTAAATCTTAACTCAGGCATACAATAGCTGTGTGGATTTTGTAAGTCACATAATATCTGGAAACCTATCTTGTAATCAGACATAAATAATTCCTAACTTCTAAATGTGGCATAAAAATTAGAGGTAGCTTACATAAAAACTAGATCACAAAATCTGGACATGTGTCAGGGGCTCCAAAAAATCATCATTATTTTCATTCATCATGATTAGTGGAAAATATTTAAATATTCCTGATAAAAACAAAATTTAACTATTTTTTTATTAGTCATATAAAATTCAAGATGTTTTGTTAGACTCTGTAATATTAATGACTTTTGCTTCTAGATAGCAGCTATAGTAGGAATGGAGCCTTGAATACAATCTTATTTGTTGGAGGGTGCCGGTGTTTTTGGGGATTGGGTTCTGTCTTTTTAAGTATAGGGCTATAGGTGTCTCAACTGAGCTGGCGGTGTTTACCAGAATTCTTCCTTCTTTGATTTCTATGATTTGTTCCGACCAGCCACTGCTAAGCTCTCAGCCTCTAGACTTCCACTTGTGAGTTAGCAAATGCCTCCAAGGGAAAAGTTGTGCTGATGGTTGCATTTTTTTAAATTTTATTTTATTATGTTATATTAATCACCGTACATTACATCATTAATTTTTGATGTAGTGTTACATGATTCATTGTCTGCATATAACACCCAGTGCTCCATGCAGTACGTGCCCTCTTTAATACCCATCGCCAGGCTAACCCATCCCCCCACCTGCTTCCCCTTTAGAACCCTCAGTTTATTTCTCAGAGTCCATAGTCTTAATGGTTCGTCTCCCCCTCCAATTTCCCCCCCTTCATTTTTCCCTTCCTACTATCTTCTTTTTCTTTTTTTTTAACATATAATGTATTATTTGTTTCAGAGGTACAGGTCTGTGATTCAACAGTCTTACACAATTCACAGCGCTCACCATAGCACATACCCTCCCCCATGATGGTTGCATTTTTATCTGCGCTTCTTGTCTCTCTAAGACTCCCACCCTTTAAGTCCGGCGGCCTCGGGTTTTCTCCAATGCCTTCAAACAAATTTTGTAAAAAAAAAGAAAGAGAGAAAGAAAGAAAAATGTTCCCTGGCTCTTCTTGTTGCTCTTAATAGGAGAATTAATTTGAAATAATTTATCTACAAAACCAGAAGGAAAATCTATAATATTGATATGTACAAATGGAATTTACTAGTTTTCCTCAAAATCACCACACATCCTTTTTTATTTCAAAATTATACCACATTTAATGTTTGCAAATTGGTAAATTTCAAAAACATAATCAAAGACCAATGGATGTAGACTATGCAGTTAAATTTCTATCTGAGCAATAATTGTTACCAATTGTAATCACAGCAGAAGAAGATAGCAGGAGGGGAAGAATGAAGGGGAGTAAGTCCGAGGGGGAGACGAACCATGAGAGACGATGGACTCTGAAAAACAAACTGAGGGTTCTAGAGGGGAGGGGGTGGGGGGATGGGTTAGCCTGGTGATGGGTATTAAAGAGGGCACATTCTGCGTGGAGCACTGGGTGTTATGCACAAACAATGAATCATGGAACACTACATCAAAAACTAATGATGTAATGTATGGTGATTAACATAACAATAAAAAATTATTTAAAAAAAAGCTCCTTTAGCATCTTACTACCATGGAGCTTGAATTTCCATTTGTCTTGAAGTATTTCATATTACACGCAGGTCGTTCAAAATGGGGTGGCATATCACAAGTGAATCAAAGGAGATTTGGGATCATTATTGACTAGGTCATCTCTGGAGCCTGCTGAGCAAAAGGAAGAACAATTTCTCCTTCAAGACTGGGAAGGCAATGCATCCCTTGCACAGACAACATTTAGTGTAGATTTGCCTGAACTCCTTTGTTTACTTAACAAGACTGGATGGCTGTGAGGGCCTCGATGTCAGACCACATTAGCATGCGCGTACATGTAAAATTAATCAACAGACCTAGCAACTCCCCGTGTAGTCCCCTTAGAGCCGGGGGTTAAACATCTGTCTGGAGTGATGTTTCCTAAAAAGCTTTATGTAATGGTCAGAGGAGCTCAGAGTAGGCACTTAGTGTGCGAGGAAGGGCAAGACAGATGGTTGGGGGGAAATGCTGGGTTTCAGTGGACTGACAGCCTCACCATCATACCCAGAGGTCACAACCTTAGACTCCAAAAGCTTTTAAAGCTTCTTGCATCTGTGTTGCCTGACTGCCTTTAGCATTAAGCACTTATGACCAGGATACTTGGAACATGTGTCTTTTGTCAGAGTTTTTTTAACAAGGATAAAAATGTTTGGATCTTTCTGAAATATCTATCTCCTAAATCGCAACTTTAACTTTGTTGTACTGGACTGAACTGTTTGTTTTTTTCCATGTTTTACCGCCATGAAGTTAATCCAATAAGGTTTAGATATATTTTGCTGTGGCTTAAAACATCAGCAAGTTTCCCTCCTAATATCTGACAAAGTTTTGTGATGCGTTAGAAAGCAGCACAATGTAACTGAAGTAACATGAGCTTTGGGTTTAATTCTGGGCTCTCCTACTTATTAGCTGTGTGACTGACCCTGCCTCCTTGTCCAATGACCCACGCTATGACATCTCCTTAAGGACATCATCTGTAAGTCTGCAGTTAGGTTATATGGATCACGTTCTGTTTGCAAGGTGCTCTATATGCATAGTTACTCTGGAACCAGTTCAATAAATCAATCTTATTTGGTTGCTACCATAAGTCATAGTCCTAAAGAAACTGAGTTCTGTCTTGACACCCTACAAATAGAAAAATAATTAATAGTTGGGGAGGAAACCTTTAACAGTGATAAAATAACTCCTTTCATTGAGTTGTTTGAATGCTACTTGGAACATGCAGCAAAATGATAATAAACTCATCTTTAGGCAATTTATTTAGAATAGAGAAGATTTAGAGACCTGCATGGAAGAGATTTTCCGGGGTGAACAGAAGCATTGCCACGTATCAGTCATTTGGAAGTGAGTAATAGTCCACTGTCATTGAGTTGAATAGCAGGGTTTCTTGTCCAAGCAGTCTTTGCACTGAATGTTTGAAGGTGCTCCACTAGTGAAATAAGAGAAAAAGTGGCTAAGTTTTTATATAAGTTTCCTTAAATTAGCCTCTTATTAAATAATAGGTTATTTTTTTCAAAATTAAAATGAACTCAATTTATATATGAGATCTGACAGAATCTTGTTCTGGGAAATGAATAGGCCTACAGTCATGAGCTTTGAATTTTAACAATATTCTTCTCTTGTCACCTGTGACCTTGGGTATATTAATTAAACTCTCATAATATCAGCTGCCTCATCTTCAAAATGAGAATTATGAAAGAGATTAACTTCTCAAAACAGATTCTTGATCAAGACGTGGAGGACAGAGGGTGCAATATTAAAACTATTTGCTGATTTGGTGGTGAAGCAGCTAAGGGGAATTTGGGGAGACAGTCCGAGTCAGGCACTATTGCAGATATCAGGAGTAAAGATAAACACTGTGGATTTGTGTCTGTGCTAGAATAGTGGCCCCCAAAGTTGTCCAAATCCTAATCCCCCAAATCTATGAATATGCTACCTTAGATGGGACTTTTCAGATGAGATTAAATTAGGACATGGATTTTCCAGGTGAGCCCAATGTAATCATGAGGGTCCTTAAAAGTGGAAAGGGGAAGCAGAAGAAGTCAGAGTGATGTGATATGAGTAGGATTTGACCTGCGATGGCTGGCTTTGTAGATGGAGGAAGGACATCAAAAGCCAAAGGATGAGGGCACTCTGGAAACTCCAAGATGAAGGAAAATGTATTTTATCCTATAAAGCCTCCACAAAGGAATTGAGACTATTTGACACATTGATTTTAGTCCAGTAAGACCATGTCATGCTTCTGATCTACAAACATGTAAATTAATAAATTTGGGTTGTTTTAAGCCACTGGGTTTGTGGAAATTTGTTATAGCAGAATAGAAAACTAATGCAATATCTAACATGGTAACCAACACACAAGGAAGGTTTGGGTTTGTTGGTTGAGTAAATTAATGCGTGGTGCATAGATGGACTACTATGATAAACATCCAAATGGAGCTTCCTGAGGAATCCAGTTAAATGGACCAAGGTCCTTCCACTTTTGTCATCTTTATGTATTTTCTAAATTCACACTCTGGTTTCTCCATTTTGGGAAGACTATCTCACCCTTAAGAGTTCACTTCTCTGCCCATTAATGCATAAGCATGTTCTTCAAAGTAAATGTATCATAATGCAAATACTAGCTCACAGAACTATCCTCCTCGAATGGGAGTTGCTGGAGAGTAAGATTGTGTCGTCTTCCTTTCCATCTCCCAAATGTGCAGCACAGAGTCAAGTAGGAATTCAATGGAGAGTGGGTGCTGGAGTGAGTGGAATGAAGCAAGGACACCAGGACGTGACTGGGAGTCCGTGCCATTTCTCAGCTCTGAATCAAATGCCTTGGAAAATGTGAGTGTATTTTAGTCTTTTGCCTATACTAATTCAATACTCAAGGGAGAAAACCTAAGAAACAATCTAATCACTCTATCTGCTCAAAACCCAGGATCTCCTGAACTTGAATAATTTTCTCCATTTGTTCTGATGAGGATACCCTGTGGTCTGACTGTCCACAAACTGAAAATACCAAATTTCCCCTCCCACATACAGAATTATATATACAGTATATACAGAGTAAAAGAATAGGAGACTCTGATTATTCTTCTGCAGAAATTCTGAAATCCCACTGTGGAGATATTAGGAAGGCCTGTCCCTGGAAGAGGGGAAGTAATCTTTGGGCCCTGGCATTACTTTCTAGAAGTCCTGTCTAATCCATCATGCTCCATAGTAATGTCTGAAGCTGGAATAAGGCTCTCAAGAAATTGTGTGTGTGTTTTTTAAAGATTTTATTTATTTGGGGGGAGGGCATGCAAGAGCGTGGGGAGGGGTAAAAGGAGAGCGAGAAGCAGACTCATCTCTGAGCAGGGAGCCCAATGCGGGGCTCGATCCCAGGACCCTGGGATCATGACCTGAGCTGAAGACAGACAACCCACTGAGCCACCTAGGCACTCTGAAATTATATGATTTTTAAAGCCAGATTTCTGTACATGGAAGTTTAGAAGATCAAAGCTTTATTATAAGTGACACAAAGTTAAATAATTTTCAGTCTGCCCTATGTTTTTTGTTGTTGTTTGTTTTGGCAAAGTTACTCCTTCAGAACATTTGTAGCCTTCAAATATACTTAATTTGTTATGTACATTAATAATCATATTTAAATTGTTACATGAGGTCTCAAATATGCTTTCTTGGTTTTCTCACCTCCATGCCCTAACTTTTAAATTAATTGTGCCTATATTGAAGCTACCAAGATCTAATGGGAAGGCTACACACTTAATCATTTCTGCTACAAAGCTACATTTTCAATCACCTCGGGAGCTGTAATTTACATACACTTAAATTTACCAATTTTATGTACAAGTTGATTACATTTACAAAGTAACCAATGCCATAATTGCAACATAAAATATTTCTGGCTCATCAAAAAGTTCCCTCATACAAATTTGCAATCAAACTTTACTCCATGCCCAGCAGAAGGCAACTGCTGATCTGCTTTCTATCATGAGAGATTATTTTATTTTGTCTAGAATTTCTTATAAAAGGAATCCTACAGTGTGCATTATTTTGTATCTGGCTTCTAGTACTCAGCCTAATGATTTTGAGATTCATCCTTGACATTGTGTGTATCAGTAGTTCATTATATTTCTGTTGAGTAGTATCTCATATGGCTATACCAAAATTTGCTTCTCCATTATCCTCTTGGTGGACCTTTGTGTTGTTTCCAGTTTTTGGCTGTCATGCTGTATGACCATGCAGATTTTAATAGGAGTGTATTTTCATTTGTTTTTGATAAATATGGGAGTGATAAATATGGTAAGTATGACTCTCTTAACTCTAACAGAAACTGCTAACATGAGTGTATGGTTTTACATTACCACCAGCAATTAATGAGCTTTAGCTATTCTCTCCAAAATGTGATATTGTCAGTCTTGTTAATTTTAGTTATTCTGGAAAGTGTATAGTGATTTTATTGGGATGTTTATTTCCTGTTAGTGATGATTATGCTATACATCTTTTTATGTGCTTATATATCTTCTTTTATCTTCTAGAAAATGTCTTCAAAGATTTCATACTCCTGCTTTGTACTATTGAGTTATAGAGTTCTGCATATATAGTTTGAAAAGAAGTCCTTTGTCAAATTTTATATCCCAAGGGCACCCGGGTGGCTCAGTCATTAAGCGTCTGCCTTCGGCTCAGGTCATAATCCCAGGGTTCTGGAATCGAGCCCTGCATCAGGCTCCCTGCTCCACGGGAAGCCTGCTTCTCCCTCTCCCTCTTGCCCTGCTTGTGTTCCCTCTCTTGTTGTGTCTCTCTCTGTCAAATAAATAAATAAAATAAAATAAAATTTACATCCCAAATATTTTCTCCCAGTCAGTGATTTGCCTTTAAATTTCCGTAGAAGATTCCTTTACTGAGCAGAAGTTTTTGATGTAAATAACTCCAGTACATCAGTCTTTTATGGTTTATGCTATTTGTGTCCTATCAAATATATCATTGCCCTCCCCAAGGTTACAAAGATGTTCTGATATGATTGCTCCGTGAAATTTAATTGTTCTAGATTTTATGTTAAGTCAGTGGTCCACTTTGAATCAACTTATTGTATATGGTGAAGGGCAAGGGTAGAATCATTATTTTGCATATGGATATCAACTGTTAAGTTCACTACATTAACAAAATGAATATCCTTTCTCCCTTGAATAACCTTGGAAAGATTTTGATATATCAATAGACAATAGACTATCTATCATCTATCTATCTATCATCTATCATCTATCTATCATTTATCTATCTTCTATCTTTATTCTGTCCAACATCTATCTATATGTAAATACCACACTGTCTTATTTCTTATGACATTGTAGTAAGTCTTGAAATGATGTATAGTAAGTACTCCAATTCTGTTTTTCTCTTAAAAAAATTGTTTCTGCTATTTGGCTCATTTGCATATACCTATAAATTTTAAAATATACTCTTCAAAATTTTAACAAATATGAAAACAACACAAAAACCCAGGTGGGATTTTGACTAGGATTTCCCTGAATTTTGTGAGAAGGAACATCTTAATAATACTTTGTTTTTCAATCCATGAATATGGTATATATATTTCTACTTCTTTTGGTCTTCCTTAAGTTGCCTGAGCATTGTTTTATACTTTTCAGTTCACAGGTTTTGCTTTTGTATAATTAAATTTGGCTCCCAACATTTCATATTTTTAATGCTATTGTAAGTGCTATTGTTTTTATTTCATGTTCTAAGTTTTAATTGCTAGTATATAAACATAGAATTGATTTTTAAATCAAGATTGTATTCTGTGACCTTCATGAACCCATTAATTAGTTCTAGTAGCTTTGATATTTGATATGTAGACAACCATGTCATACGCAAATATTTTTTCTTTTTTTTTTAATTTTTCCATTCTGATCTGTAAGATTTTTTGTTTTGTTTTGTTTTGCTTTCTTGAATGTTGGATAGAAGTGGTGAAGGCATATGCATCCTTGCCTTGCTCCTGATTATAGGAGGAAAGAAAGCATTCAGTCTTTTATCATGAAGTATACTGTTAGCTAGTTTTTTTCTTAAGATGCTATTTATTTATATGAGAGAGAGAGAGAGAGGGAGCAGAGATATAGTGCACATGAGTGGTGGGAAGAGGCAAAGGGAGAGGGAAAAGCAACTCCCTGCTGAGCAGGGAGCCCACCCTGGGGCTCGAGCCCAGGACCTTGGGATCATGACCTGACCTAAGGCAAACACTTTACCAATGGAGCCACCGAGGCAGCCCTGTTTTGTTTTGTTTTGTTTTTATTATTTATTTATTTATTTTTTATACCCTTCATTATTTAGGGGAACTTCTCTTTTACTTCTAGATTGGTTAGTTTTTTTTTATGAGTATGTGTTGAGTTTTTTAAGAAAAAATGTTCTGCATCTATTGAGAAAGATATATAGTCTTTGTCTCTTCATTCTTTCCTCTCTCTTTCTTTCTTCCTTCCTTTATTTGTCTCTGTTTCTCAGTCTGTCTTTCTTTCTGTCTTTCTTTCTGTCTTTCTTTCTGTCTTTCTTCTTTTTCTTTCTTTCTTTCCTTTCTTTCTTTCATCTTTCGTTTTTTTTCCTTTCATATACTTTCTTCAGTTTTTTAGTTGTTTAAGAAAAAACAAAAAATTG
The DNA here is from genome assembly GCF_003265705.2 of Callorhinus ursinus. Classification (NCBI taxonomy): domain Eukaryota; kingdom Metazoa; phylum Chordata; class Mammalia; order Carnivora; family Otariidae; genus Callorhinus; species Callorhinus ursinus. The sequence continues at coordinate 56,510,667 of NW_027397070.1, forward strand.
GGAGTATATTACTCCATCATTGATAGAAAAGATGTTTCCTGTGCATGGTTGTGTTCTAGTGTGATTTTGTTGCTCAAGGTTTTTTCACCGTAATACTCACTATTTGGAGGTCAGAAGCAGTTTGCTTTTACACCCTTTCAGGTTCTGAATTTCCAGACACTTTCTCTTTCCTATCCCTGCTTGCAAACTGGCCAATTCCCTCCTGGATGTGTCTCGTTCTTATAATTCCTTGACAAAGAAAATACGATAGTAGCCAAAAGACACTAATGCTTTGATTCTTCTCAATCTCTTCCCCACAGCTGTCAGTTCAGTAGACATGTGATCTTCCCCCAGGAAACTGAAGGAAAGAATTTTACCAAATGTTTGCCATTATGTAATATGGATCATCATCTCTTCAGCCTCGGATAACAGTTTTATCATTTCTTGTTTCCTGTACGTTAAGCCTTTGTCACATGTTTTAGGTTTTTGTTACAAAGCATGTCTCTTGAGTTTATTCTAGGCATCGACATCCAGCTGGCAGTGAGACATAGAAATGAGGGAGTCGAGAAAGCACACGAGATATGACACATCAATTCTACTCACATACTACTGAGGGAAATTAGGACCCTGTCACATGTATATGCAAGAGGGATAAGAAAATTTATTTAGCTGTGCATTCAGAAAGCAGACAATACGTTTAATGAACTGTTAGTTCATCTCTTGTACAATGCTATAACGTCTTTTCTTGAGGAAGTTACCCTTTAAAAGCACAGTGACATAAATCCTATAAGGATTCACAAACAAGCCCTCCAGTTGTGAAGGAGAGTAACTTGTTAAATGCCAATAGGCAGGTCAGATATTAGAGAAGAAACTGACTCACTAAAAAAAAATTTAGAAGTTTAGTAAGTTTTATCAGAAAAAAA
>NW_027397070.1:56511578-56590481 GCF_003265705.2 Callorhinus ursinus
TTTAAAAAAAAAGAAGAGTAAGAAAGCCAATCCAGCTGCACCAATGCAGTTATGGGAAGAGTAGTAGGAGACAAGGTCAGATAAGGCTTAAAGTTCTAAATGAGATAGGAGAGTCTTGAATAGAGATGTAATCTGACCTCTGTTACCATTAGATACATCCGGGTGCTGTGTCATGCACAGACATTGTTCAAGGGTTGGGGTAGGGGATAAAAGTAGAGCTAGGGAAATCATTTAGGTCATTACAATCATCCAGGTAATATATAATTGTGGTTTCAACTATGGTGGTATCAGGGGATGTAGTGAAATAAGGTTCTGGGTATTTTGAAGATTAAAATAAACAGGATTTCCTGATAAATAGGACAGAAAGAAAGTAGTCAAAAATGATACCAATGTTTCTGACCCAAGGAAATTGTAGGAAGGAGCTGCTATTATCTAAAATGGGAAATGGTGCACTTGAAGCAAGTTGGACAAGTTAAACTTGAGAAGTTATTAAATCATCCCAATGATGGTGTTCAATTGTTGGATATAGAAATCTAAAATTCAGGAGGGCGCCTGGGTGGCTCAGTTGGTTAAGCGACTGCCTTCGGCTCGGGTAATGATCCTGGAATCCCTGGATCGAGTCCCACATCAGGCTCCCTGTTCAGCAGGGAGTCTGCTTCACCCTCTGACCCTCCTCCCTCTCATGTGCCCTCTCTCTCCCTCAAATAAATAAATAAAATCTTTTAAAAAAATAAAATAAAATAAAATTCAGGAGAGAATCCAGAAGGAGGTATTTCATATAGGTTGTATTTAAGGCCATGAAGCTACACAAAATTATTTTATTTTTATTTATTTTAATTTTATTTTAATTGACATATATTGGTTTCAGATGTACAATATAGTGATTTGACAATTATATACATTATGAAATGCTCACCATGGTAAGTGTAATGACCATCTGTCACTGTATAAAGTTATTGTAATCTTACAAACTATATTGACTATATTCCTTATGCTATACTTTTAATCTTCGTGGCTTATTTATTTTATAATTGTAAGATTGTACCTCTGAATCCCCTTCATTTATTTTGCCTACACTACCCTCCCCTGTAAAAACCACTAGTTTGTTCTCTTTACTTGAGTTTATTTGTTTTTTGTTTGTTTAGTCATTTTTTTTGTTTTTATACTTATAAATATAAGTGAAATCATATGGTATTTGTCTTTATCTGTCTGACTTATCTCACTTAGCATTGTACCCTCTAGGTCCATCTATGTTGTCATGAATGGCAAGATTCTTTTTTATGGCTGATTAATATTCCATCTACTTTATATATATCACATCTTCTTTATCCATTCATCTATCCATGGACACTAGGCTGCTTCTTATCTTGGTTATTGTAAATAATGCTTCAGTAAGCATAAGGGTGCTTATAATCTTTTCAAATTAGTGTTTTAATTTTCCTTGGGTAAAATCCAGGAGTGGGATTGCTAAATTGTATGGTATTTCTACTTTTAATTTTTTGAGGAAAGTCTGTACTCTTTTTCATAGTGGCTGAATCAATTTACATTTCCCTCCAACAATGAACAAGAAGTTCCTTTTCTCCACATTCTCACCAGCACTTGTTATTTCTTGTCTTATTTGTAATAGCCATTCTGACAAGTGTGAGATGATATCTCATTGTGGTTTTGATTTCCATCCCCCTGATGAGGAGTGATGTTGAGCACCTTTTCATGTGTCTGGTGGCCATCTGTACATCTTCTTCGGAGAAATGTCTACTCAGATCCTCTGCCCATTTTTAATTAGATTTTTTTTTTTTTTTAGTTTTTGGGTGTTGATGCATAAGTTCTTTATATATTTTGAATATTAACTTATTCAATATATCATTTGTGAATATCTTCTTCCATTCAGTAAGTTGCCTTTTCATTTTGTTAATGGTTTCCCTCACTGTGCAAAATCTTTTTAGTTTAATATAGTCCCAAGTATTTATTTTTGCTTTTGTTTCCCCTGCCTGGGGAAACAACCAGAAAGATATTGTGATGGCTAATGTCCAAGAGTTTACTGCCTGTTTTCTTTTAGGAGTTTTATGGTTTCAGGTCTCACATTTAGGTCTTTAATCCATTTTGAGTTTATTTTTTGTGTATGGTGTTGTTAGAAATGGTCCAGTTTCATTCTTTTGCATGTAGCTCTCCAGTTTTCCCAGAACCATTTGTTGAAGAGACTGTCTTTCCCCCCATAAATCTTTCCTCATTTGGCATAGATTAATTGATGACCTAAGTGTAGGTTTAGTTCTGGACTCACTATTCTGTTCTACTGATCTATGTGCCTATTTCTGTGCTGGTACATACTATTTTGATTATTATAGCTTTGTAGTATATCTTGAAATCTAGAATTGCTGTATGAAGTTATAAAGGAAGTAAGTGTAGCTACCAAAGAGAAAAACCCTAAAACTACTTGGACCTATGCTACTTCAAATTAACCTTTTTTTCCCCTTCAGTTTCAGAATATATAAGTGGGAGAGATATAAGCAACTGGCAAAATCCCTATATTCGATTTATCCCTTGGAATAAGAAATAGTATTATAGGAAAGACTAAATGGGAAAGTCTCCAAAGTAATCCCTGTTCCAAATGCAATTAATGAAAAGAAAAATCAAGTTTCAGCAGTGGGAAATGTCACATATTTTAGGTCTATGATCAAAACTTGAAAGATGCAGAAGTTTTGACTTACATCAAAATAATATTTAATATTCCAATTTAGCCAATGCAAAAGCCATGTAAAATGGTAGTGATAATCATAAACTTAACCAGATAGTGATTCTGTAATGATCTTATATGTTGACACAAATGTAGTATAAAATCTCCAGAGTCTAGTACTCATATTTTAATAGAAAAATTTTGTTTTTTTCTTCTATCTCTAGTTCAATTAATAGAAAGATGACAAGCAGTTTCTTATCTTCTTTAAGATACCTCCTCTTTGCCCTACCTCTGAGATAAATTCTCCCAATTTGTACCACACGTTAGCCCACAAGGATCTTGATCATCACACAAAACCCCAAATGTCATGCTGGGCTACCACATTGGTGACCTCATGCTTACAGGATGTGTAGAGAAAGAAAAAAAATGAGCAGCATAGAAGCTTTTGTAAGATGCATGAATTATTGAAGACTGGGGGAGTAAATCCCTTGTAGCCAAGAATACCGCTTTATACAGATAAATTTTGTTCAGAGCTAGCTAGATAAGGTTTGATATGGCTTAGTTATAGATAAATATAGATATTAATGCAGATAAAGACATATTCAGATGCTTTGTTTGTTGCTATAAATAAAAATACAAATAGGACATAATTCTTAATTTCAAGGACTCATAACCCAGAGAAACAGTATATTCAAAATAATGTTATGGATATATTCAAAATAACACTATGGATATATTTCTTTTATTAAAAAATAAATTCAACTTCAAATTCAACAGTATTGTTGGGCTTAATAATAAAAGACAACATCTAGACATTGTTATACAATCTTTGAAATTTTAAAGAAAAAGACACTATCTTATGAGTTGCCAGAGAGAAAGGAATAATAAATTATAAAGATAATTTTGAATTTCAATACGAAGCCCATGGGAACAAAGAATGTAGGAGAAGCTAAATAAAGATAATTAAATTTAAAATAATTAACTTAGCCAAAATGATTTTTTACTTTAAAAGAAGAAAGTGAATTTATTACAAATCTAGAGACAAATATAATTTGTCAGTCGATAATCTCTATTGCAAAGTTCAAAGCAAGAAATAATTAAGAACTTAAATAACAGTGTAAGTTATGGGAAGATAATTGGCTTTATAAGTTAGCATACATTTTGTTTTGTTAAGCAAAATATATTGATAAAAATAAGGCTATGTAGCGTGACAACACATAAAATCTTGCTTTAAAATATTATTACCCAAGATATAACAGCAAAAACATATAAGGATTAAGAAACGGTGTTAAGCTAGTTACTCAGTCTTCCTTAATATGAGTTAAAAGATTTATCTAGAATAAACTAAGTTAATAATTAAAAAATTATCAAAAATTATTTTTAAAATATTTGTTAAAACATTAAAGAATGCCTGGATGATGTTCTATAATATATTTTAAGAACTATACAGCAAAATAATATTTTGAAATAAAATTTTGTTAACTGCAAAGTTTAAACAATTATTTTCATGTTTTCCATGCCCAATAAGCTTCTGGACCCAGATAATTATTTTAGTGCAAAGAAATACAAAGTTCAATCTGATTAAATATTGGATTAATTTATAAAAAGAAATAAGAACAATTAAAGGTAAATTTCCAGAATTGTTTAGATTTTATATATAAGTATACAATACACATAAACACATATATATGTGTATATGTATGTATATATATTTGCATATACAGTTGTGTATATGCTTACATATGTTAATATATCAATAAAAAAGAAACAAAATAATAGACTTTTGTGTGGATAACAGAAATGCTGCTTTTAAAGATTTTATTTATTTGACAGAGAGAGAGACAGAGAGAGAGCACAAGCAGGGGAGGGAGAAGGAGAAGATGACTTCCCTTTGAGCAGGGAGTCCAGTGCATGTGGGGCTCCATCCCAGGACCCTGGGATCATGACCTGGGAGCCAAAGGCAGATGCTTAACCAACTGAGTCATCCAGGTGCCCCACAAATGCTTCTTTTCTAACTGTGAAATCAAATATATAATTGAAAGTTTACTTAAGAGAATGAAGCATTACTCTAAGGACTAGAGTCCTTAGAGTAATAATGAATGTATATATCTCAAACAGTATATAGCATTGAGATATCTTAAGGATAATAGTAAGCAAAGCAAATAGAATTACATTTAGATATAATTTCAATTTTGAATTTTAATTTCTAATTAACTTATTTACCTTGATTATTAGACCAATATATCAAGAAATTGCAATAGAGTGGGCCTGGACTATAATAATGTATTGATTAGTTACCTCATAATAACATTATGTTTAAGAAGGAGAAAAATAGTTAGATATAATAAAACATGTTGGGTTCATACCCGATTGAACAACTGAGACCAAAAGGCTTTGATTAATGGATTGATATCAAAATTAAGGGAAGTTTTAAGGGACATTCCCAGAACACTTTGCTCTGCCCTGTTCTATGCAACAGTTCAAATAATAAGTTGGAAGATGACATGCTTGTCAACTTTGAGGAACAGTATCAGCTGAATGACAGAATCAGACTTCAAAAACCGTTTGTTCATTTATTCAAAAATACTCAACAATTACCTTGGATAGAATCACTTATATAAGATGAGGGAAAATCTATTAAGATGAATTTTAATAAAATTCCTAGTATGTTAGTATATTTAGCAGTAAAAGATCAAATGCATAACTCCATGAAACTCTCATAAAAATAACTTAGTAGCCTATCTGAAAGAAATGTTAGGTGTTGGCAACCGACTCAAAGTCAACCAATAGTGTCCATAGGTACCAGGAAACCTAATGTGAGCTTAGACTACATTTAAGAGTCAGCTTAGATTAAAGTGGAGAAAGAAAGAATCAGATTTATGGGCCAGTAAAAAATTCCAAAGAAACATAAGAAAATACTGGAGAAGTTACTAAAATAACTTTTTAAAAATGGATGCCAATGGATTCCCTACAGAATGGTCACAAATATAAAAAGAATAATCTTTGTATTCCATAAGCTATTCCAAACATATGTGTGCATAAAATTAGTAGAAAAACAGCCAGAAAAATGAGAGTTAAATACCATTTATGAATTTAGATAAAGACCAAACAACTATATACATTAAAGTATTACTCAAAGATTTGTTACTATTAATGAAGAAAGACGTTTAATATGCATAAATTGTTTGCACCACAATCAACCAGAAGAAATGTTCTATTATTTCTTTCTATAATTCTGCTCTGATTTCCAGCAACCCAGCTGGAAGAAATTCATCTCAGCAATGTTTTGAGGGTTTCTCATCTTGTAGCGTTGGCGAAGCCAAGTCAGGGATATAGGTTGTGAAGAACACTTAAAGAAGTGTCTTCTGATCATATCCCATAGGCCCATTGCCCAAAAAACCATATTCCTTTTACGGTCTGTGGTTTCACTGCTTCCTTGCCAAATTTATGTAAGGATTTTTCAGTGGTTCCCAAGATTCAATTTTAATTATCTGGATTTTATATTCTTCCTATCAAATTTCCATCACTCTTAGATGCACTGTGTTGGAACAGAGAATGGGTCTGTATCATTCAGCAACTTTTTTCTAAACCCAGTTGTTTTCCTCTTACCTAGGGAAAACTTAGGCAGTACTTCAATACATCCAATATTAACCCAAATATATCACTTTCTACTTTTAAAATTCTCTATATGGGGCAATTGGCACTATCATGTTTTAAGCCATTTTTCAAAAAAAGAAAAATATTTTGTGATATTTATTTGCCTTCTCAGTGCATAGAAAATTTTTTTTGTCTGAGTCTGCAATTCTATAACTTTTATATTTAGACACCACCACTTCCAAGATCTTAGAAGAGAGACCCAAAGACTTGACTTGGCAACTGTCTTAGGCAAGAGGTGGGTAAACCATCAATAGCAAAGTGATCTTAAAAAAAAGAGAAAAAAATAGCTCAATATACAAATTCAACAATGTGATGATAAGCATTGGGAAATTATTAACTTAAGATATCATGAAAGACATATGCACTTCAGAGTTATTACACTATAAATTGGATCATTATCTGAAACCATTCTACACCTGTTATACAGTGAAATACTGTAAAGGCCCATGTTATTTCTAAAGATATATAAAAATACGTATGCATTAAGGAGATAGGAAATCATTCTATTCAATGTGTAAGCACCAGTTATACTTTTTCAAACAAGATGTAGATAAATTAGAACACAACCTTGTCATTCTTTTGGTATTGTATTGAGAATTCATGCAATATATGTAATAGCAAAAAAAAAAAAGTACAAAAAATACTGCAATAAGCAACAAGGAAGAAAAATTGTACTCTTTGCAGATGATGACTGTGCATGAGACTATTCAAGAAAATCAACAAAAATTATGAGAGGAAAATACTTTTAATTAGTCACACTACAGCTTGTGCTTATATAGAAGAATAATGGAAATAATAAAAAAGACATTTGTATTCATTTTCTGTGGCTCCTCTAACAAACTTGATGACTTAAAGCAACAGAAAGGTTTTCTTTATATTTCTGGAAGCCAGATATCCAAAATCAGTATCACTAGTTATCAAGGTTAACACCTTGAGTCCATACTCCTTCCAAAGGTTCTGGGAAGAATCTGTTCCTTGCCTCCTTCATGTCCTGTGGCTGCTGGTATCCCTTGGCTTGTGCGCGAATCACTCCAAAGTGCCTTTCTGGTCATATTACCTTCTCCTCTTTTGTTTGTGCAGTAAAATCTGATCATTTAAGTCCTCGTGGAATATTTTATAGAACTTGACAAATTGTTAATAAAATCAAATTAGAAAAACATATTAATTTAGTCAAAGATTAGATATAATTTAAAAAGGAATGATGACAAATTTACCATACCAGCTTTTTTTTAAGTTCCAGAGTTATTTATTTATTTATTTACCTCTTTTTATTTATTTTATTTTGTTTTTCCTTTCAAATTTTTATTTAAATTCTAGTTAGTTAACATACAGTGCAATATTGGTTTCAGGAACTCCAGGTTTTAAAATACATCAACATTTGTAATCATCAAAATCTTTTGGCATAATATTAAAAATACTGAAAAATGATCAGTGAAAAGAAAACTAAAAATTGACTGCATAAGTTCCAACCATGATCAAAAAGGAACACAGAAAATCAAGTAAATATGTTTTTTGGGGGCTTGAACTCTGAGTTTAAAGATTAATTTATTCCATTCTTCATTCCATATGTTGAAATAAAACTGCAAGGGATATACCTAAATAGAATCAATTTATGAAATTAAAGAAAAAAATAAAATTTATTTCAAATCTAAAGAAGGTTGACAATGATGAAAGGAATGATAATGTTAAAGCTATGATGGATGGGTTTCCGTATATCAATCATAAAATTCCACAGCAAAATTGTGCCAGGGAAACATTTAGAGGCAACTAGTAGAAAACCTCACATAGTGACTTAAGTAACAATGGCATTTAAGGATCTTAAATAAAAAGAGGTCCAGAGGTTGGCAATCCAGAGCTGGTACCACTCAGTAATTTTACCAAGAATGTTCTTTTACTCTCTTGTTGGCAGCTGGTTGCTTTTTTGGCTAGAGGCGTATTGAAATATGGTTACCAGATGGCTGCAACACCTCCAGACATCATGACTGCATTCAAAGCAAATCATCATGGAAGAGCTTGATAAAAATGGGTTTTTCCTCAAGTGGTTTTCTTTCTTTCTGTTATTTTTTTAAACAAAAGGGAAAAATAATTCCAAGGTTTTTGTTTGTTTGATTGTTTGATTTTTAGGAAACTTCATTTTAGTCTCAACAGCAAGAAATGGGTAATACAGACACTTCTGATGGCAAAAGTGGATATCTGGCAAGGAAGAATGAAATCTGTAGACTTAGAAAATCATTATTAACCCCCAGGTTTGGGCACATAACTCTTTTAAACAGAATTGGCGTATTTTAGCCAGGGAAAATAGGTAGAATGACTATTGGTTAAGAGCTAGGAAATGTGCGGCATAAACCTGTCACATTAGTGCAGTACCTGGTGGATAGTATATGTTGATAAAATAATAAACCAGTATGTAGATATAAGCAAACTCTGTGATGCTATAATATGCCTATTAAATAGACAGAGGTAAGTTAAAATGATGGTATTCACCATTCATTCATTTAGCCATTAATTACTGAGTGTTTATATATCTGGCTCTAGGCTAAGTATTAGGTATATACTAGTGAATGAAATGACCTCTGCCCCAGTGTAGCTGAGACTTGATGGTTGACCTAGTAAAAACTGATTAAACTCTGGGAAATCTAGTGTACTTTTATGTCACTGGTGGTATTTAAAATAAATAGTTTCAGTTTCCCTAGAGATAAATTTTGAAACTCCTAATAACATCTATAAAACTATATGGCCAATTCTATGGATGTATTTCAATTCTTCAAAAGTCATTTTTTAAAAAATGTGTATGGTGATTTAATGAACCACTGGAAACACCCAAATATCTAACAGCAAGTGAACAATTTATTAAACCCTCTTTATTCATGCATAAAAGACAATATGACTATTGCAAATGTAAGGTTTGGGGCCTAATACAGAAATGTGTATATGAATAACAATGTGTGAAAAAGCAGATCAAACAATTGACACTAATAATAGTCTTCCTTAACTCTCATAGATCTGTGCACTTCTGCTTCTTTCATATTACTTAAGATGTGTCTCCTTTTCCATAATGAACAATTACCAATACCTTATCTCCTGGGAAGTCTTCATTGCTACTTTGTCCCCTACTCAATTAGTTGATTTTTCCTCTTAACACTAATAACCTTCAGTTAATTTATATTGTTACAATACATTGTAAAATATATTGTTATATTGTTATCATGATGTATCATAATGAGTTATGTATGCTTCTGTCTCTGATTTTTGAGCATCTCTCTAAAGGAAAAAGCATTATGTTACTCATTTCCAAATTCCAGGGACCTGAGAACTGATATTTCATTCTTGTGTCCTCAGTATCTATGAATATGTCTGTCACAGGGAAGGCACTCAAAAAATGTTTGTTGAGTGAATCTAATAAGTGCTAAATAAATACTGGTTGAGTGAGTGAATGGATTCCCATAGAATTTTAATCAGAATCAGTATCAGAATTGAATTTCAAAATGTTTAATAAAAATTAACATTTATTACATGCTTTTTTTTCTGGAGAAAATTTAACACTGACTATTTTACCTACAAGATGTTCTTAAAATGTAACATCTAGGGGGAGACGAACCATGAGAGACTATGGACTCTGAAAAACAAACTGAGGGTTCTAGAGGGGAGGGGGATGGGGGAATGGGTTAGCCTGGTGATGGGTATTAAAGAGGGCACGTTCTGCATGGAGCACTGGGTGTTATATGCAAACAATGAATCATGGAACACTACATCCAAAACTAATGATGTAATATATGGTGATTAACATAACATAAAAAAGTAACATCTAATGAAATATGTACAGAACTTTGAATATCATTTTTTTAATGGCATCTCCCATTGTTTGACTTATCTGGATCTCCCTGCCTGGCCTATTGAACTTGACACCACACTGGAGTCAGCACTCCTTTTTAAGCCTGCCATATATAGTTGGCAGACTGGATGCTGTTAATGTAGATTATTATCCTTAAATAACTACTTGCATTCTTCTCTAATTTAAGATCCAGGGTACCTGCACATTTGTGTTTTTATTTGTTTGTTTGTTTGTTTTACAACTACATGAAAACAGAATGAAGAGGGAAGCATGGTTACACATGCGATGAAATAAGAGAAAAAGATCTCATCTTCTTTCCTTCTCAACAGATTACCAAAAGATAGCATTCACTGATTTTGTATCCTTACATACATTACAAAAGAGTGTATTTTATTTAAATATACTGGAGACAAAGTCTTCTTTGGAGCCTTCACTTGAATTAATACCAGGCTTACACAAAGAAAAAAGTACTAAATGTGTGGTTCAAATAAGAATATGTACATACACGTTCTGCTAGAGTCTTTGAAATCCACCCAAAGTATCCTGGATCTCTATTCCAAAGTGTTAATTACAGTGGCATGGCATTTCTATTTTTTTTTCCTTTTTGTGGAGGTTTTGATGCTTTATCCAATAAAGATAGGTATCTAGACTGCTTTAAATGAATGATTCTTAAAAGTTGTTAACAAAAATAGACAAATCTAGAAAGTCTTTGATGTCGAATACACAATACTATTTTCGTGGTATGTGTTTCTACAAATCCCCATAAAAATTAAGTTTTGGCTCCTTTTGAGGACCACAGGGGTGTGTGTGTGTGTGTGTGTGTGTGTGTGTGTGCGCGCGCGCGCGCATGCACGCATGTGTGTGTTGTGACGGGGAAGGGGGTGGTGGTGGTGGAGAGAGAGACATGAAAGGATACAATGCAAAAGACAAGAATTCTCTCTCCTTTCTCTTAGCCAAATGGTTTAGATTTAACTGCCTGTGTTCATGTTGGACCTGAAAAGAAAAGTGAAGTATTTTAATCTTCTTTTTTAAAACACAGTCTTCTGGAAATTTAAGTGAACAGCTTTTCAACCGTCAAGGCACCAGCTAAATTCAAATCTGAGAAGAGAAGAAAACATGTTTAAATGAAAGCCTGTTTGAATGAGAGCCATGGGTTTCAGTATTTGTGTAAGGGGGAAAAAAAGATGGTTACTAAAGTAAAGCATCTTTTTCTAAGATGACTTTTCTTTGTTAAAAATGTTGGAAAGTCGGGGCGCCTGGGTGGCTCAGTTGGTTAAGCGACTGCCTTCGGCTCAGGTCATGATCCTGGAGTCCCGGGATCGAGTCCCACGTCCGGCTCCCTGCTCGGCGGGGAGTCTGCTTCTCCCTCTGACCCTCTTCCCTCTCGTGCTCTCTATCTCTCATTCTCTCTCTCAAATAAATAAATTTAAAAAAAATGTTGGAAAGTCATTAATGAACATGAAATCAGAAACTGAAGTGTGTCATCTGTAGGATCATCAGAAGGTGGAGGGAACTGAACACCACTGGCCCATGAACTCAAGGTCAGAGGCTTGACCTGACACAATATCTATGTATAGAAAGTGGTCTAGAAAAATGCATGTTGGCAGTGTGAACAAAAAACGGTCAAAGAGGGATGCCTGGGTGGCTTAAATTTTTAAGCATCTACCTTCTGCTCAGGTCATGATCCCAGGGTCTAGGGGATTGAGTCCCATGGCAAGCTCCCTGCTCAGCGGGGAGTCTGCCTCTCCCTCTCTCTGCCCCTTCCCCAACTCATGCTCTCTCTCCCTCACTCTCTCTCTCAAATAAATAAATAAAATTAAAAAAAACAAAGAGATTAAGTGGTCATCCTCCCCCCCACCACCATTTTCCAAAGGCCTTATATAATTGAGTTCTACTTTAGGAAGATTAATGATAGTTGGCAGGATATATAGTTGTGTGAAAGATAGGCAATTGTTTGAGTGCTTTTTAACGGTTCAGAAAATTAAGATATAAGCTTTTGGTGAAGAATGGGAATAACCTGTCTCATTATGATACTGAATAATGGGTTAATTATTTTTCTTCATATATGATATAAATCTGTCTTCATATATGTGTTGCAATTGAAACGATATAATAAAATACTGTGATTTTTCCCCCAAAGTAGGCTGTCTGGCTATAAGGCTCTGCAATCCATAAACATAATGACCTTGATGAAAACATACTGATTTAAAGACCAGACATTAGATTTGCAGATGCAGAAAATCAATTGTGTTAATATATTAAAAACTTATTATACTCTTACAGTGATTCACACTAAAAAGACTTAGGGAAGACTAATACATAAATAAAATGACAATGTATGAGTTTATTATGGTGATAGTTTCTCTAACCTCCTTCACCCCCACTGTATATCACATAGGGTTGGAAACCACTGGGACTATAGTAATTCCTTCTGAGTCAGACTCTCAGATTATATGCTCAGGTATCACACTGCTAAAGGGGTTCTCTATCCATCACTGTTCTGTTTTCTGTTTAAATTGGTCAATGTCTCATGTGTAAGGCTTCACAACTTTTTATCTTGTATTGTACTATTATCCCCAATATTGGCACTTCCTTTTTGTGAACCTACCTCTCTACAACACCCTCACCTCTGAAACTTTCCCACCATAAGCTCAAGAACTATCAATCTGGAATCATCTAAAAAGCCCTGTCGTCAACTTCTTCAGTTCTTTGCCATAATTAAAACTTGACTCTCAGTACCACTTTCTCTTGCCCTGTTGAATGGTAGCTGCTTATTTTCCCACCCCCATACACCTAGACAGTGAGGCAGTTTCTGTGCTCCATACTCTTCAGTACTACTTCTAGCAATAAGTCCTCCACTCTCTTATAAAACTAACACACATACACACATACACACACAGACACTCCAACTCATTTATTTCAGTCATATTTCACTAACATTCCTCACTGCCTTGTTATTGCCATTAAGAGCAAAGAAATCCAATGCACTGCCTATTATTTTAAAAAAAAATTTTGTGACTACCTAACATTATCTCTACCCAAATCCTGTCATTGTCATCCTTGAGGACACCAGTGTAAACATGCACTCTCTGCCCTTAATGTCCTCATCTCTAGAGACCTTGTCCTCAGCTACCCCTCACATCCCTACTTCCACATTCTGAATTTTGTTACAAATGTAGATTATTTCTACTATGCAATCACTAATTCAGGTATCACACTCTCAGTACAACTTGCTTTCCTGGCTATGGTCATTTCTGGACATCAGTGAAAGTTCTAGTTCATTGCTTTTCTGAATTCATATGGTCCTTTAGGCATCTTATTTTTGTTGCCAACATTCCTTTCTAGTCATAAAAATTTGCTGTAAATATCACTCTAAGCTTCTTTTTGATTATTTATTTACTACATTAAAAATACTAGTTCTTACCCACATTTTTCAAAACAGGAACCCAGCAATGCTTCCCTGCCCCCAACAGAAAAACCATCTTATTTCTTATTTCACAGAGGAAAATATGGTGATATCGTCTTCAATTTCCTACTTCCACACATACAAAACTATTTACATCTGCCTCTTTTTTTGTCCTGCCTTCCTCTGCTTAAGCACACGTCCCTTGAGGTTATTTCCTCACATATCCTCAGAAATCTTTTCTTATAGAGTTTCTCTTTATCTTTTACGTATTGAACGATACCTTCACCATCCCTTATGAGGTTTATTAGTCGTATATGTATATAAATTCATGTGTGCATGTGAGTCTGCACATATACATATATGTACACATATATACACATATAGACAATTGTTCACTTTAAACTGTTTTACTTCCTAACTTCATGGATTTTTTAACTTTGCTCTTAATATGAATATAAATTTTGAAATAAACCTCTAGTTAGATTACTGAATATTAAATAAATTATAAATGCTAAAAAGATTTCTTTTTCAAATTTGAGAACTAAATCTTTCTCTGTATTTGAAAACTCGTAATTGTTAGTTTATAAGTGTAAAAGTGGTTTACAACTATTTTAAAGACAGATTCTTCCTTGTATATGTTATTTTGATATAAATTGATATCTGTGTGGTATATGACTGGAAAACTCTTGCTAAAACTATCATTCTTCCTCTAGAAAATATATGCAAAACCATCTTTCATATCCATGATTGTTATCTCATCTAGCATAGTGGAAAATAATACCGAAACTTTTATAATTCTCTCCTACTACCTCTGTTTCTGCTGTGTGTAATTTCTTATGACACTGAAAAAAATTTAACTAACTAAACAATTAACTATTATTTACACACATGCATGCATACATGTGTATATATGCATATGTAAACATGGATATGTGTGTTTGCATATTGTATGTTGATACCTACACACACTTACAGCACAAAAACAATACATCTGATATTGATGTGGCTTCTGTCTCATCTATTATGTAGGAGCACCGGTTCTTAAATAGGCCTTTTGTTTATGAATGTCCCCAGTGCTTGTCCCCATGTGTACCTAGGAACTCATTCTCTCTCTTTTAGTGTAGTATCCACCACTTTTCCCCTCTTATTTGTCTTGGGGGGAAGATGCTACAGTGCAGACACAGGGCACTGATGTAACAGCAAGTTAGTCATAACAGTGGTTTTGCAGGCTCTACTGTCTCTGTAGCTCTTACAACCATCACTTCCTGATATCTGAGAACAGATGTCGATCGCTTTGAAGCAGTATCGAATCCCATGCTGCCACAGGTTTTGGTGTAGTTTCCCACCTCTGCACAAGCCCCAGTGCTTATCAGTGCATGCTAAAATACATCTTGGGCTGTCCCAGGAGAAAGAATTCTCATCCCCTGACTCATTAACCCCTAAACCCTTAGGACCGCATGTGGCCTCCCTTAGCAAGACTGGGATTTGAAATGCTCACCATGTACCAAGGAGGCTGTCAATTTTGTAATAGAAAGATCAAAAGAAGTAAATTCTAACAAGATAAATTTTATTGCACAACGTGAGAGAGATGTATGTGAAAACGACTAACATGGCTCTAATGGAAAAGGGTAGAAAGTGTTAGGAAAGCATGGGAAGGGAGCAATATTTTATTTTGCCTAAATGTTAAAGTTAATCACAGAAGACAAAACTTTAAGAAGGTCTTTGATGATTAGAATATATTCACTGAAGAAAGGGAAGAAGGAGAGACATTCCAAACCCCACAGTGGTTGAGCAAAAGAAATAAGTCATTGATATTTATTCAGGTTGAGGATTACAGAATATTGCAAGCAGATTAGAGTAGAGGTTAAAATCTCAAATGTCTTTATGGATAAGGGAGGTTCTAAAAGGCAAGCCAGCTAGTTGGTAGAATATAGCAAGGGACTATTTATAAAGAATATATATAAAGTACTTGTGTAGTCCAATCTGTGGAAGAAGCTTCTGAAGTTCAACTTCAGCTAATTGTTGCTATGTTGGAATAATGAGTAGGCAAGAACAGATTTTTTTTTTTAATTTTACTAGAGAATCTGAAAAAATATGGATTTTTAATGTAAACTATTCTAGTTTTAAAATGTTGCCAACTAATTATGTTTTTATTTAATGCATTATATTTTTTTATTTAATTCTTTTTAAATAATTTTTATTTATTTATTTGTCTCTGAAGGCTGAAGGTTGACACTGTTTAGGCATTATCACTTTGGGTTATCACTTTACGACCTGATGGTTAAAATGTAAGTGTTGGGGAGATGTACTGTAGTTTATCCTGAGTTAAATTTCTTTCCCCAAGATCTGAAGCAATAGGCCAGTTGTGCTGCATTCTCCGCCCAACTCAGAATGTTTCAACACTACTCTTGGCAATCATCCTTTACCATCTTTTTATTATTCTTTCCTGAGATTCATCCTTCACTTTGTCCTTTTCTAGTCCCTAATCTTAGATTTATCTTCTTCCTAAAGGTTTTCTTTGATCTACTTTAACTTGGTCTTTTGAAGACTGTTTCTTTGTCTCATTGGCCAACATTTGTTCTTTCCTTCTGGTTCTTCTAAGTCCAAACTATATCCAGGTGGTTTGTATTGTGTAACCACTCCTTCAGGATTCAAATTCTGTATTACTGGTCAAGACCCTGGTGAGAAAATATTATCCCCACATAGGAGAGAGATTATACAGATAAATCTGATTCAGGAAGGGTTTTGGAAATGTATTGTCTACTATGCTAAGGAACTAGGAATATATGGATCTGAAAGTGGGGCACTATCAAGTATTTATAGGCAGGAAATATACATGACTCAATTTGAGATTTCACAATGATAGTATGAAAATGGATAATGAATTGGAATAGAAAGTAGAAAGCATTTAACCTAAAATATGCAAATTTATCAAGATCAGAATAAATTCTATTTCCTCCTTTTTTCAACAACTTCAACCCTCATTATTCACACATCTCTGTGAACTAACCATTTATTGTCTGTATCATATTAGTTATCAGTAATATTAATCTCTCTCATTTAATTCAATTATGATATAGAATATATTTGAATACTTTCAATTATTTTAAATTTATTTTTTTATAATTTTTTATTATGTTATGTTAGTCACCATACATTACATCATTAGTTTTTGATGTAGTGTTCCGTGATTCATTGTTTGCATGTAACACCCAGTGCTCCATGCAATACATGCCCTTTTAAATTTCTGAACCTAAAAATGTATGTTATGTTACACAGAATATGGTCTGCATGACCACTATATGAACATTTTGGTGAATATATGTTTAGGTGCTATCCTGTATTCACTTGAAGAGAATCTATATTCTTATATATATGAGTGGAGTATTCTATAAATATCAATTGGTTCAGTCAGTTGTTAGTATTTTTATGTCATCTGTGTGAAAACTGGTTGTAGCCACTGTGGAAAACATTATGGAAGTTCCTCAAAAAGTTAAAAATAGAACTACCCTACCATCTAGGAATCACACTACTGGGTATTTACCCAAAAAATACAAAGACACTCATTCAAAGAGATATATGCATCCTGATGTTTATAGTAGCATTTATTGACAATAACTAAATTATGGAAGCAGCCCAAGTGTCCATTGATAGATGAATGGGTAAAGAAGAAGTGGTATAGATAGATGATAGAAGGATAGATATATAGATAGGAATATCATTCAGACATAAAAAAAAAGAATGAAATCTTGCCATTTGTAATGACATGGTTGGAGCTAGAGAGTATACTGCTAAATAAAATAAGTCAGTCAGAGAAATACAAATACCATACAATTTCACTCATGTGGAATTTAAGAAATAAAACAAATGAGCAAAGCAAAAAGAGAAAGAGAGAAACCAAGAAACAGACTCTTCACTATAGAAAACAAACTGATGATTAGCAGAGGGAGGAGGGTGGGGGATGGATGAGACAGGTGATGGGGATTTAGGAGTGCATTTGTCATGGCAAGCACTGGATGGTGTATGGAATTGTTGAATCACTATATTGTACACCTGATACTAATCTAACGCTATGTTAACTATAATGGATTTAAAATTAAATTAAATCCAATTTTTAAAAAGGACATAAAAACCTGTAATGAGATATTATATCACACCTGTTAGGTTCATTATCAAAAAACAAAAGGGTATGGTGAGGATGTAGAAATTGGAGCCCTTGTGCACTGTTGGTGGGAATGTAAATTGTTGCACCCACTATGGAAAACAGGTTCCTGTTTGAGGTTCCTCAAAAACAACAACAACAACAAAACCATTATGTAATCCAGCAATCCTACTGCTGGGTATTTATCCAAACGAATTGAAGTCTGGATCTCAAGGAGATATTTTTACTCTCATATTTATTACATTATTCACAATAGCCATGATGTGGAAACAATCTAAGTGTCCATCAATGGATGAAAGGATAAAGAAAATGTGGTGTATATATACAATGTAGTATAATTTCAACCTTACAAAAGAATGAAATCCTGTCATATGCAACAGCATAGACAAACCTTGAGGACATTATGGTAAGTGAAATAAGCTGTCAGAGAATAACAAACACTGTCTGATTCCTCTTATATGAGGTATCTAAAGTAGTCAAACTCATAGAAAAAGGAAGATAGTGGTTTCCAGGAACTGGGGGGAGGTGGAAATGAGTAGTTTCTACTCAATGCATATGAAATCTCAGTTATGCATGATGAAAAAGTTCTAGAAATCTGATGAGCAACATTGTACTTATAGTTAAAAACACTGGTCTGCAGGCTTAAAAATTTGTTAAGAGTAAAACTCATGATATATGCTTTTTACCACAGCAAAATAAATTTAAAAATATTGATAGATTCATTGTTTTTTCTTAAGATTTTATTTATTTATTTCACAGAGAGAGAGAGAGAGAGAGAGAGAGAGCACAAGCAGCATGAGTGGCAGGCAGAGGTAGAAGCAGGCTCCCCTCAGAGCGAGGGGAGCCCAATGTGGGACTCGATCCCAGGACCCCGGGATCATGACCTGAGCTGAAGGCAGTTGCTTAACCAACTGAGCTACCCAGGCACCCTTGATAGATTCACTGTTAAAGACCATTTCATCATCTATATATGAGGTTCTCCCTGCCCGCAAACTGAATAGCATAGTATCTAGAAGTTTATTCTGTATTTTTAAATAAAATAAACATTGGTTTTCTAGTTACAGTTGGCTTTGGCCATCTAATTGGTTGTATATACTCTACAGAAATGTGCAGTTTAATAACCATTACCTCGATAGTTCCTCACTTGGGGTGTGGTTTCATTATACCTCTGTGATTTTCTAGACTTTTCTCAGGTTTATGATCCAAACATCCTTTCTTCCATAGCTCTTTAGTCAAGGATGAAATTTTCGTTATTTCCTGTGAGAGAGAGGTTTGGCAGCAACTGAGGCTTGAAATGTTTATTATGTTTTTAATATTATTACTGTTATTAGGTTAACACTGATTAAATGCCTATCATGCATTAAACTAGGTGGGATATTGAAAACTGGCATCCTTTGACGGGAAACTTCCATCCTTTAAAAACATGATAAACTCTTCCCCCTAAAACAACAATAACAACAACACTACTTATATTTGCCTCATGGAACTATAAAACTCAAGACTTGGAGGAAAGTTAGTTGTCAGCTAATCCGAAGTCCTGGGGTGGGTTTGAGTTCCTGCACAACATCCCTTTGCTGCAACAGTTCCTGAGCTTTTCCAGGAAGCAAGATCCATTATTAGATAGTTCTAAATGTTATAGAGTCCTTTCTCTTCATGAGATAAAACCCAGGATAATTTATCTAAGACAGGGTTATGGTCAAGATAGCCTCTGAATATTAGGGCCATTTTTTTTGAACACAGGACAGGAATTATTTCTATCTGCTTCTCCCTGTGCAGAGGAAAAAGGTCAGGTAATGAGGTTATCAATAGATTGCTGGGAAGCCATTCAGCATAAGGCATATGGAAAGCCCACAAGACATCTTTGTGATGGTCATTCTATAGTCTACAGTGGCTGTTTATTTCTTGGTCAGGATGGGAGGGAGGAGAAAGCTAAGCATGGAAAGAGTGACTATCTTTCCTTTGGGTAGACTCCTAACTTATTGCTGTTCTTACATAGTGTCAATTTTATTGGGAGGATATTTAAGTGTTTGCATCTATGATTTAAAAAGATAATGTAGGGACACCTGGGTGGCTCAGTCGGTAAGTGAAGTGCCTTCCGCTCAGGTCATGATCTCAAGGTCCTGGGAACGAGTCTTGGGTAGGACTCCTTGTTCAGTGGGGAGCCTACTTCTCCCTCTGCCTCTCTGCCCGCGTGTGCTCTCTCTCTCTCAAATAAATAAATAAAATCTTTAAAAAATTAAAAAAATAAAAAGATTAATGTACATTTATTAGAATGTGAATTCCCAGGAAAAGAACAGTTTGGATTTTGTATTAGTTTTCTGGGCCTGATATAACAAAATACCCCAAATTGGGTAGTTTAAACAATAAAATTTATTTTCTCATAATTCTGGAGGCTATAAATCCAAGGTCAAAGCAGTAGCAAGATTGGTGCCTGTGGAGAGCTGTAATGGAGAATCTGTTCTAAGCCTGTCTTCTAGCTTCTGGTGGTTTGCTGGCATTTTTGGCATCCTTTGGCTTATAGATGAGTCACCAACATCTCTGTGTTCATATTCACGTAATGTTTTCCGTGTGTTTATCTGTATCTAAATTTCTCCTTTGTGTCATATTGGGTTAAGAATCCATCCTAACTCCAGTATGATCTCATCTTAACTAATTACATCTGCATCAAAACTATTTCTAAATAATTTCACATTCTGAGGTAGTGAAGGGGTTAAGACTTCACCATATGAAATTTTGGAGGACACAATTCAACCTATAACAGGTATGTAAGTAATATGTTGAATACTTAAAAAAAAAACAATCCATGAGCCATGGGGATCCTTGAAAACCCATAGAAGGTAAAGAATTCCAAATAAAATCACAATTATAAGCAAAATAAATATAGTTGCATAACCATACAATTAATTGGATGAGTGCTAGAATTAAGCTTTCCTATATAATGACTTTGAATTCTCAGATGTAAGAGAACTTTGTGGCTTTAACTTTAATCTATGTAGGATCTATGCAAAAGAAGGTTTTGTTTTGTTTTGTTTTGTTTTCACAGAGTTCAGTGTTTCAATGATATGAAAGGAAAAAGTGGTGCAGATAATCAAAACAACAAATAAAAAAATTAAAATGTCATTTTTAATAAAATGGAATAGATTTATATTCCAGTATATAGGTTGCTTAGCTTTATTTTGTGTTACAGGAATTTTCCATGGGCAGTATATGGAGGTGGAGGATGTACAGTGGTGCCTTTACTCTCTGTGGAACTTGGATCTTGCTATTTTACCTCTGAATTTATAATCTACAGATGGAGCATTCTCACTCATATGTAAAGTGGGAAGAATAAATTCACTCATAATCTGGTGTGATAACCCATAGATTTTGCTCATGAAATATTAGTATTATTTTTAGTTTTCTCCCCTCCAGATTTTACTCCCACTGTCCTCACTAAGAATGTGATTGACCATGGCCCCAATACACACTGGTTTGGGGGAAAGGGTGAAAATTATTTGTAAAGGTACATTTGTTGAAGAAACTGTGCAAATGCATATATAACCTTTGGTAATTAAAATTAATAATTTCTTAGATTTATTTTCAACAGCATCTAGTATATAAATTTGTTGTAAAAATGAGGATAATATGGGGTGTCTGGGTGGCTCAGATGGGTAAGCATCTGCCTTTGGCTCAGATCATGATCTACAGGTCCTCGGATCTAGCTCCATGTTTGGCTCCCAGCTCAGCAGGGAATCTGCTTCTCCCTCCCCTCCCCCCACCACCTGCTTGTACTCTCTCTGTCTCTCTCAAATAAATAAATAAATAAATAAATAAATAAATAAATAAATTTTTTTTAAAAGTTTAAAAAAATGAGGATAATATACAGAGAAAATAAATTTTTAAAAGTTGAAACTAGAATCTTTGCAACGCACTTATTTACAGAAAGATCTGCTTGCGTTGGCCAAAGCTCACACCTCCATAAAATCTTAAAACTCTTAGTACTTAGATTTTTTTTGGATTTACATATTTATACTAACAAAATCATTTAAAAAGTATCTGATAATCAAACTAGGTGGGAGTAAAAAATACAAATGTTCCTTCTTCATAATGGCTTAATAAGACTAGCAAGATAGTGTCTTTAATGCTGTCAAGAAAACTTAAAGCAAAACTTGTTAAGCCCTGCACCAAAAAGCATTAATATACAAAATTAATTGCATATCTGGTTACTAGCCCTGTTGAGATCATCTTTGGCTTCCAAGAATCTAATGATTATACTTAGCTCAAATGTATAATCTGGGGATGAATGAGAGAAATACATTTTTAGAAAAAAAAGGATATTTCCTTTGTAATATGGGAGTGTGCATGTTTTGTTTAAGATTTTTTTTTGCATTTTAAGTTTATTAACTGAGTTTTAATACAATCAAAATTTCATTAAGGAGTCAGTATCTTTGTACAATAAACATGGGCACACTCTCATTGACTGGTACTGCCTACAGTTTTGTTTTTGTGGTTAAGCCCTGTGGAAGGGTCGTTAGCAAATAATCTGCTTATAATTACGATAATGGCTTCCACTGACTACTGTGAATGAATTTTTATCTTAACTCCATGCTCATTTTTGAAATGTCTGGTAAAATCAGACAGCCATCTCCATATTTTAAAATAAAAATTTAAAAAAATCTTATTTGTTGATCACAACAAAAATAGTTGAGAAAATTAAAAATTAAATACAAACTTTTCAAATAAGATATGTGACCTATTCATTGGACCTCAACTTAAATAATACATATTAGTTTTGCTTTTTATTGGGCACATTGAAATATTGTAAGATCCTTTATCATGTTGATTTATTCCCTTATTCATCATTTGTTTTTCTTTGTTAAAATATGATTATTTTTAGTCTTAGGGCAAAATAGAAGCTACTTCATTAAGTTTTGTATGCAAATGAAGTTACAAGCACTACATCCAGGGGCATGAGAACATTTATTTTCACTTGGTATTCAGATTTGTTTAGCTACTAAACATAGCAAGTGTGGATCCACAACCTCATACCTACAGTTCTGAAATTTTAAGGCAAGGAAAACACAGTTTTTTTGTTTTTGTTTTTTTGTTTTTTCATAAACTCCTTTAATAGCAAAACCTGTCCTCATATGAATCAATCTGGTTGTTAACTGGAGGTCATTCCCACTCAGTATGAGTTGTTAGATGTTTTACCGCAGAAATGTTAACGTTCTGATTATTGGCCTCTTAGAGAGGTTTAAGGTGATGTACTGTATTACCTTCCCAAACTTTAAAATTCTGAATTCCTAAGCAAATCTGGCCCGAAGGGTTTCCAGTTAGGAATTGTGGACCTGTGTTTTCTCTCTTCTTTTCTAGAGAAACTTATATAACTTTATAAATGTCACAGAGGTATTCAGCACCGTGTGATTTTCTTGGTCTGTTTTTGTTTTTCTTCTTAGGTATGAAGCTGACATCATCATTCATCCATTTTGTGGGTAGAGAAATACATTTTGGAAGACTGATACTATTTTTCTTATGAGAGGATTTATAAAGGGGCGCCTGGGTGGCTCAGTCATTAAGCGTCTGCCTTCGACTCAGGTCATGATCCCAGGGTCCTGGGATTGAGCCCCGCAATGGGCTCCCTTCAGGCTCCCAGCTCAGCAGGAAGCCTGCTTCTCCCTCTCCCACTCCTTTCTCCCCCTGCTGGTGTTCTCTCTTGCGCTGTCTCTCTCTGTCAAATAAATAAAATCTTAAAAAAAAAAGAGGATTTATAGAAAGGTAATTAACTCAGAAGGGATTCTCCATTCACCCACATGCTCACATGGTAAGTCAGAAGGTCGACCAATAATGTTGGTAATAATTTCAGTAGGATTGCTCTTCATTTTTGTTGGTAATGGCTATGGGTATTGTTATCATGTGGGTTGTTGGAATAATTCATTTGTGACAGACAAAATAATTCATTAAACGCTAGTGTCTTTGCAGCTTGAAAACATTCATAATTCATTCTGCCATGGTGATGCATAGGTACGGGAGGCTGGGATGCTACAGGGTCAGATGAGATTTTGGCTTCTAGGATTGAAAAGTTCTATGTTAGATGAAGCAGGTCTCCCAGGAGACAGTTTCATTATATCCCCAATGTTAGCAACATTTCTCTGATAGACAAAATTTTCATTCTCCTTGTTTCATTCCATTGGTTCCAACTATATCCCTTTGCACTACTCTAAATAATTCAATATTTTAGCTCTTAGTAAAGGGCTCCTTTCACTTCCATTTCCTACTCCCACATTATCCAATAAAACCTTTGGCTTAAATTTGCCATTCTTTAATATCCTTTAATTTTATTCTCTGGACCTCAGTCTATGATTCATCTGCCTTTTACTACCCTGAGTTTCCCTAACAGTTATGGTCAGAGCAACTTAATGAGAATCATAATACATTTTTACAAATAGTAGAATCAAATGCAGCAAATCATATTTTTTTTGTTAAAAGTTCTATGGTGTTACATGTTTTTTTTTTTCCTGCCAAACGCCGATTGCTCCCAATTGCCGCTAAGACAAATAAAATCCTAATAAAAATGATGATTTTATAATAATTAAAAGCCAAAAAGTAGCTGGATTTTTTCCCATTTAACAGTTGCAAGTACCAAACTGACTTTCTTTCTATAATTAGCTGAGAATTGACATTTTGTTATTTTCTTTGCATGATTTTTAAATGACTATTTTTAACAACTTACCCAGTCTCAAGTATCTTATTTAGAAAATTTCAAACCCAATCTCCTTGTATTGTTATGTTTTTCTCTTTCTCCATTTTCACTTATTTTAATGGTATTAAGGGAAATTTATTAAAAATTAAAAATCCTCCTACATCCCCCCATTATTTTTTGTACCTTGTGCTTAGCAAAATGACTTTCAAGAGAGGACAGTGAATGTTACATGAATTCTACCCCAAACTGCGCTATTGTGAAGAAAATATGTATAAAACATTAGAAAGGATACCATGCCCTAAGGCAGGGGTGATTGTGTGGGGATGAAAAGGGACCATGAGATATAAAGAGCTAAGAGGAAGCTACTGCAGACCTCCGAATACAAATCATGATGATGTCACTTTAATTTCTCTTACTCACGAACCGATTAAGAGTTGAGTCAGTTCTGGGATATGTTGTGGATTAAAGGTGACCACAAAATGCTTTCCACTTCTCCCCTCAAAACATGGAGACCACTTTTGATGCCCTTGAATTCGAGTTGGCTTTGTACCTTGCTTTGATTAACAGAACGTGGTGAAGGGGCGCCTGGTTGGCTCAGTTGGTTAAGCATCTGCTTTTGGCTCGGGTCATGATCCCAGGGTCCTGGGATCCAGTCCCGCATCAGCCTCCTGGCTCAGCGGGGAGTCTGCCTCTCCTTCTCCCCCCTGCTCATGCTCTCTCTCTCACTATCTCTCTCTCTCTCAAATAAATAAATAAATCTTAAAAAAAAAGAACATGGTGAAGTGATGTTGTGTTAGTTCTGAGCCTAACCCTCAAAAAGCCTATGCAACTTCATTTCTAATCTTCTCGAAACCCTGAAGCTACCATGTGAAGAATCCCAGGCTAGCCATCTTAAGGATAAGAGACCATGCTGCAAAAGGGGCCCCGCAAAGGGCCAGCAACACCAGCAACATCAACTTGGCCTACAGAGTCCCAGGTGAGCTGCCAGATGCCAGAAGCCACATGAGTGACCCCGGGCAAGATCAGCAGAATAGCCCAGCTGAGCTCAGACTCATGGGCAAATAAATGTATTGTTATTTTATTTATTTATTTTTAAAGATTTTATTTATTTATTTGACAGACAGAGACATAGCAAGAGAGGGAACAGAAGCTGGGGGAGTGGGAGAAGGAGAAGCAGGCTTCCCGCCAAGCAGGAAGCCCGACGCAGGGCTCAATCCCAGCACCCTGGGACCATGACCTGAGCCGAAGGCAGGTGCTTAATGAATGAGCCACCCAGGTGCCCCAGGTATTGTTATTTAGTGGTTGGTTTGTTAGTGAAGCAAAAGTTAACTGAGACAGAAATAAAATGAACATGTAGACAAGACAAGGGGCATTTGGTTTGTTGGAGGAAATGCTTGTAACTGTTTTCTCTGATTAAAATAGAGTGTTTGCAGTTTCTCTGGAAATACACACTAGGCCTACTGTAATATTAAATGCATCACAATCAAACCCTTGTGCCACAATTAAGTTCTTCTTTGTGCAGTCTGCAAGTGGTAGCTTGTGTCTAAAAGGTTTGACCCTTTAATTTAAAGTGATTGCACTTGGTACTTGGGAAAAAAACGATGCTGATGATACGCATTTTGCATTTCTTTTAATTTAAATTTTATTTTCACTCCTCCCGCTACTGATTTCCACTTCTCAAAGCCAATCACCCTCAAGTCTTTTAGCTCTTTCCTGGTTATTTACATTCACATTTTCAAATAACATGCTCACAAATAATATAGCTTGATTTTCAATTTTGGATATTATCTCCTAATTTCCTACCATGGGTGAAGAGAATTTAGCATTTACACATGTATCATGACTTTAACCACAAATACTTCCCCTCTCCTCTTTTTCCCAATATATTACTTTGTGTTTAATTAATACCCAGCATTAAATTATGATTACACAATAAATATTTTTCAAAGTAAAATCTGTGCAATGTGCACTTTTTTTCACTTGTGATCCTTTTATTTTCTCCCAAGTTAATAATTGCTTCCATTATTCATTGTCTTAGTCTTCAATATCCCCATTGCTAATGGATTACCAGATTCACCTTTGCATTTGTAAAACTTGTCACAAAATGATAAAACACATTGGGGAATCAACAAATTCAATATTTTTTCCTTGCAGAAAAGACAAACAAACAAACAAACAACTTTGGCTTCTATTTCCCTGTTCAGTATGGATTTGTTTTTCTCTAGGACTCATGGACAACAGATATCCTAGATTTTGTACTTACCTTAATGGCAATTCTGGGAATTCCTTTTCCTCTCTGCCATGTTGGATTCATTTTGCCTCGATCCCAGGTCTTTTTCTCTTTCTTGGATTAATGCCTTATTTTGTTAAGCCCATTCTCCAGTAAGTGCATCACAAAGGATGAATGTAAACAAATGATCTTGCTGTAGAAATCCCAAAGTTCCAGACACCCTGAAGTCTGTGTGGATGATGACACCTAGAGATGAGGGGTCCCAGGTTGGCATAACTCTATCAGCAGTCCTGATATTCAAGAAAACCGTTTGAGACACTGTCTGAGAGTATTTTAAATCTCTGCTCACATTTGATTGTTGCTTTATACTGGATTTGGTATTACGGAATACAGATCATTTTCCCTCAGAATTTTGAAAGCATTGCTTCAAAGTGATCCAACTTCTGGTGTTGATATTTTCTGAGCTGAAAACCTGGTATTTTTTTTCTGCAAACATTTTGAAACTTTTACCCCCAATTTTTTTAAGATTTCTAGTACTGAGACCTGACAGAGGTCACCTTTTACTTTATTTTTACTGAGCTTACTGCAGGCCCTTTCTATTTGCATATCCACGTCCTTTTGAATATGGAATATTTTACTTATTTGTTTGTTTGATGTGTAATATTTCCCCTCAACTTTCCAAACTCTTTTTCTAGTACTGTTCTTAATCACATTTTGGATTTATTCTCTAATTTGCATATCTTTGTCTTCAAATTTATAACTTTTTATATCTCCTAAATCATTGTTTTACAGGGCTTTTTAAACTTATTTTCCCAGTGTCTATTGTACTTTTAAAATTTCTGGTGTCCTATTTTTAATCCCTAAGAGCTTATTCTTGTTATATTAATGTTCTTTTAAAAAATATTATGTTAAAAAATAAAATAAAAAATATTATGTTGTTCAGTTGATGAGATATTTTTATATTTCAGAATATTAATTATAGTATTTTTTTATATTTTTCTGCTCCAGGCATTGTCTCCATTTTTTTGAAGTTCCTTTACTTTGTAGTCTTGGTTTGTTTTCTTTCATCTTAGAAACTTTCCATAAGCACCTCATAGTCCTTAGCCAGCTTTCATTTCTAAGAGAGAGGTCTCAAAAAATTAAAAGATAGACAGGTATGAACCTGGTATGTCAATTGGTAGGAAGATAAAAGTGCAAAAACATGACTTTTTTTTTTTTTTTATTGGAAGGTGCCCATGTGTCTTTATCTATAGGTCTTTGACAAATCTTGATCCATTCGAGTTTTGGGTGTTGATTGCAAATTTACCTCTGTATTATAGAGGCTTGAATTTCAGCTTTGAATTGGTTTCTAACCATTTCCTTATCTATTCTCCAATTTGCACGTTTTACTGGTATCTCCCAATGACCAAATTATCCTCTCTCATTCATTCTTTTTATGCTTGTGGGCTTATGCTTTTAAAAGCGCTGGGAGGTTCTGGGAGAGACTGGAGATTTACATATTCAATCTATACATTTTACCAAACATGTTTTGATACTTTTACTTTTGCTCAGATGAATATTTAAAAAAATACTATCACCAGGCAATACATTCAAATGGTATAGAATTGAAAAGTTACAAATTAAAAATGTCTCATTTTCATTCTGGAATGAGATATTTTGTTCCACTTTCCTGAGGTACCTGTGGTTTTCAGTTTCTTATATAATCTTCTGAGTATATAACACATATTCTACTGCCCTCGATTTTTTAGCACTGGTCACTAGACTTGAGGAGTCTATCAAATCATGACATGTAGAAGTGTCCCATTACATTATTGCAGCATTGAAGCCTGCATTGAATGGATGTGCCATCATTTATATAAAAATATATCTATCCATTCATTGATGGGTATTTCAGATATTTCCAGTTTTTTGATATAACAAATAATCCTTAAAATATATTGCTTTAGAAATAACATTTTACCCAGGAGCATTTATACCTATGGGGTAATATATTGGAGTAGAACTATATTTCAAAGGTGTGAATTTCTATGGATGTCATTCAAAGTTAGATTCCAGAAGCATTAAGTGAGACTAGTGATTCCAAAACCATTGTCTATATTGGGTTTACAATCTTTTCAATTTTTGCTAATTTGCTAGATGAAAATTCACATTTCATTGTAGCTTATATTTGCATTTATCTTTTTGTGAAGGAGATTGAGTAGTTTTTTATGTTTTTAAAATTCATTGCTTTTTTCCTTTTCTATGAACTGTCATTCACATTTTTTTGCCCATTTTTCTCTTTAATTTTAGACCTTTTTCTTCTTGATATCTGGGGACTTTTCATATATAAAGGCATTGTGATATGAGCTACAAATTATTCACCAAATTCATTGTCTTTCAACATTGTTCGTGTAATATGTTTGCTTTGCAGAATTTTTTTTCATTTTGATACAGTTAAATTTACCAGTCTTTTTATTATGGATTCTGGATTATTTTCCACTGTATATATAAAGGGCTTCCTCACTCAAAAGTATTAAATTTTTCTACATGTTATTCTCATCCCTTATGCTGACTTTTATTTTATTTTATTTTTTTTGGAAATAATTTTGGTGTGAGATATGAAATAGAAATTCAATTGTTATTGCCAGTGCTTACCACTTTTCCCCAAACCATTTTGAGTAATCCATCTTCTCTGCCACTGCCTTGAAATCTCATCAATATCACATACTGAATTCCCATATGTGTTTCGAAATATTTTTTAGACATCTTGCTTTGTTCTATTGTTCGGTTTGTTAATTTTTCAAAGGATGTCATTTTGTTTGCATTATTTCTGCTTTTGAGTAACCGATAGTACATATGAGTTAGTTCTCCTTTCAATATTCTTCTAGTTTGGAATTTTCCCATCTTTTCTTTCTTACTTACTCATATATTTGGATAAAAGTTAGAGTAATCTTGCTAATTTATAAAAAGAAATTTTATTAGTATCTTTGTTTGGATTTGTTTATACTAGATTTAATGGGAAAATTTTATTATGTGAGCCATCCTATACACACCATCATTTATCTTAGCATTTGTTTAAATTTTTCTTTGTGTTTTTTAATAGCATTATGCATTTTTCCTCATATACATACTACATATTTCTTAAGTTTATCACCAGCTATTTTATTATCTCTGATTCTGTTATAGGAGCATTTTATTTTTTATCAGTGATTGTTGCTTATTCATCAAGTCTAACTTATTCTATGTATTAACTTTCCTTCAATCCACCAACTAAATTACATTATCATATAAATTGTTTTGTCACAAATTATATATATTCTATTGTTATTCTCTGGCTGCTAATTTTCCCAACAGTTTTTTAACTTAATTATTGGATCAAGCTAAATTAATATTAAGATAGAGGGCCTGACTTTAAGGACATTAAATTTCTTGATGGTGAGAAAGTTATCAAACAGTTAACATATAAACATACATACTTGACATAGATTCACTTCCTTTTATTATTTCACATAACCCTTTAATCTTCCCAATGTGTTGATGTGGGTTTTTTTTTTTTTTCCATTATTGAGTCCAAAACACACACTCCATGTTTCTTTTTTTTTTTAAAGATTTTATTTACTTATTTGACAGAGAGAGACAAAGCGAGAGAGGGAACACAAGCAGGGGGAATGGGAGAGGGAGAAGCACGCCTCCCACCAAGCAGGGAGCCCGAAGCGGGGCTCAATCCCAGGACCCTGGGATCATGACCCGAGCCGAAGGCAGACGATTAACGACTGAGCCACCCAGGCGCCCCTCACTCCATGTTTCTTGAGAGAAGGATTTATATCTTCTGATTTTTTATCTTCACACTTACTCCTCAACATTTAATTCTGTGCAAAACTCAATCATTCATGTGATAGAGAGTATACTTTTTCAGTTAGGTGTTAGATTAGATGAAAATTATAATGATTGAGATTTGGTATTCTGTATAGTTTTTCTTTTTCTTTCCTGGTTCCTGTATTGGTCAACACTTAGTTCTGTTAACTCCATCCTTAGAGAATCATGGGTAAAAGTTATCATTAGAGAGATGCTGAAAGTGAGCACATGTTGGGCCAGAGAGGAAATAATGAGAAGTAAATTAGAAAATTTCATATTCTGAACATACTTGATCTTAGTTGATAAAGATAATGATGTTCCCTATGAAAATCACAATTATTCTTTATAACGTACACAAGGGAGGGAAAGCTTGTCTTTTGTCATTGATGCATCTTCACCACCTAGAGTAAGTGTCTGGGACCCAAAAGGAACTCAATAAATACTACTTGTGATTGAGTTCTTTTTCTAATTATTGGATCGTGATCATGCTCCTCATTGGAGTTTGGAGATGCTTTTACAATTAAGCATGTGCTGTAGGGAGATCAGGGCCATGAGTCCAAGAGAAAGGAAAATTCAGAAGAAACTGGGTAAATTAAGTATGTTCATCATCAGCCTTTCAGTTTATCTGTTATTCGAGAAACACCATCTTAATCAGGCAGCTGAAGCAGGCAGTACCTACTCAGGACAGAGTCAGAAAGTAGAGTGAGATGGTAAGGAGAAAAATTTTATCAGAAGCAGGAAATTATTATTTCCTGGTCAAATGTTCTTATAAGTACTGTCCCAGGCATCATACTGGGCCAGTGTATATGTAGAACATCCCCACAGAATACCTTAAGGTCTCTGAGAAAAATGATAATTTAATGATAATATAAAAGTAATTATTATTTTAAAAAATAAATAAATAAATAAAATTAAAAAAGTAAAAGTAATTATTGTTATAATCACCATTGTTGAGCATTTAACATATGACAGTGCCCTAATCACTTTACATAACCTTTACAAAACCCCTTGTGAATTACTATTCCCATTTTAATAGTAGAGAAATCTGAGACAAAGAGTATGTAACTTGCTTGAGGTCACAGAGTGTGTAAATGGCAGAGCCATGACCCAAGCCCAGGCTTTCTGATCTTAACACTCATGCTCTTTAGCACTAAGGAATTCTGCACCATAAAAATAAATCTCTGATGAACAAACTGTTGGTTTCCAGAGGGGAGGAGGTGGGGGGATGGGTGAAATAGATGATGGGGATTAAGGAGTGCACTTGTGATGAGCACGGGGTGATGATGTATGAAATTGTTGAATCACTATATTGTGCACCTGAAACTACTATAACACTGGATGTTAACTAACTGGAATTAAAATAAAAACTTAAAAAAATATTTCTGATAATTTATCCTTTTTTTTCCTCAAGTTTTCTCAACTCAGAATAGTTTGACTCCACCTTGAATTACAAAATTTTCCTACAGGTTGAAAGTTAAGCTTTTCCTGTTTCTCAAGCTCTTATCCTTATTTTCTTTTTTGCTATTTTATTGTATTTTTTATATTTTTTAATTTAAATTCAATTAGCCAACATATAGTACATCATTAGTTTTAGGTGTAGAGTTCAGTAGTTCATCAGTTGGCTATAACACCCAATGCTCATCACATAACATACCCTCCTTAATGCCCATCACCCAGTTACCCCATCCCTCCACCCACCTCCCCTTCTGCAACCCTCAGTTTGTTTCCCAGAGTCAAGCTCTAACCTTCTTACAAAAGAACCCCTTGGAGTTTTGGATCAATGGGCAGATGCTTTCAAAAAGTGTTAGAACTATTGGAATTGATCAGTAATCCCCAGAAGTTTTAACTCTGGGAGGCAAATGCATCTCAAATCAAACAATTTAGGTCTGTATAAATAACGGATTGGTGGGCATATCATGATATGGGAAAAGGCACCAGAACTGCATAGTGATTTCTGAGGAGTTATTCAAGCTGAGAAATAAAGCAGAAGCTTTTAAATGCTCTGTGCTCTAGTCAGGATCCCTGTATTGCCTTCATTATTTATGAATTACTGGATTCTTAATATTTTTATACTTTTATAAACAATCACCTTCCTAAGTATCTTTGAATTATTTTATTATCTCTGTGTGTGTATATATATATGTATATATATATATATATATATATTCTTATTGCTCAAATTTCATTTTATTTCCTTTTAAAGAAACTTAAAAATATTTCAGATTATACCCTTTATCTGCAAAACATCTGCTTAATACTAAGAATCCTGGGTTTTCATGATGAAAGCAGAGTAGCTGTTCAGTGCTTTTATGCATGCAAGTGACCTTTTTGATAGGCCCTGGGCTGTGGTACTGCTTTCTCTTTAAGGGAAAGAAAGTACTACAGCCATTGCAACTTTCTAAAATCACTGATGCCTAGAAAGTGTTAATCTGCAATTAGTCAAGTAAGCACTATTTCTGGAACATTGAACACTCCTGTTTGGTAGTTTGACAATCTGTCTGCTGAAAAGGGAAGACAGTCTTTTGAGAAAACTATTTGTAATCACTGGTAATATCGATTATCTACATTTTCTAGTGCCTAGAAAAAGCGAAATCATTGTGAATGACTCAGATTGCATATAAATATGTTGATAAATATGCTTGACAATGTTGAAATATATTATTTCCTGTACTTGAAAGAAAATTATCTGTCAACCCAAGAAAGAGGATAAATGACATATACAACACACACTAGTTCTTTATCTTTTTTATTCCCATTCAAAGTTAACGTTTCTACTTCTCTGCAAGACAACCTCCACGTGCATGTTCACAGAAGCCTTCAGTCTCCCCGACAATCCCAAATGGCTCTAAAAATTGCTGTGAAAAAGAGATTTGCCCATTTCCCCAGCACCAGAATGACTCCAAAGGCAAGCACAGGTGGGAACAGATGAGCCTCTGGATCCTCTGAGCAGTTTTCCATTTCTGATAAGTTATTCTCTTTACACATGCATGAGATTCCCTAACAGATAACAATCCGTGCAGGGAGGAAAGGAAGAAATGGACAATTTGGATCTATAGTGATACTCTTCTAGCAGTATTCGGTGCACCCAGAGCTTGGAAGAGGGCTAAAACTGCATTAATTTGTGGCAAAAGGGAATTATTGTCTTTCTATTTCAAGTTGTTCACATCTTTTGAAAATATAGTGGACAGTATGTACTCAGAGTATTTATCACTGCACTTAACTGGCTCTGAAAGAAAACTCTAATACCCTTAGGGAGAGTTTCCATTACAAAATATCCAATATTCATCTTGCCATAAGTGCAAGCTCTAAAGATAAAGCCCTATTTAAATAATCAATTTTTCTAATCACCCCACCCAGCAATGACTGGAAATGACTCCAAAGAAAAGAGGAGTAAGATAATCAACTTTGAAAGAAAGTCATTTTATCTTAAATTTGAAAATATATTTTTTTCTCACTCTCATCATTTCTGTTTGCCAGTACACACTGTAAGCAAACATGCATCAGCAAACACCACTCATTGAATTGTGGATCAAATCAAATCCCTCTATGTGGGACTGGTATTTGTATAGCAAAAAAAAAAAAAAAAAAAAAAGGAAAGACAAGTAAATTAAAGAACTTTGAATTATAAAAGGTCTAATTCATAGTGTAGGTTAATATCTGTGATTATTTTATTAATCAAGTCAATTTTGCCTTGAGAGGAGAAGTGTTTTGAGCATGTTCTCATTGTTGGATGCAGGTCAAAGAGTGAAAATTGACTCATGGTGTTAGAAAGTTGAAAATGAAAAAGAGTTTGGGAAATGAACTACTTATCCTGACATTACGAAATACCCAACAAGTCTGCATTCACAGTGAAATAAACAATGTTGGAGGCCTGGAAGAGCTCCATTTTTTGACGAAACGTGAATTACCTTAGTTTGTTATTCTTTATTGATCAAGAAACTTGGCAGTAATGGCATTCTGCTTCATTATGGTGCTCTGTAGAGAAAACCACAGCCAGAACAACAACAATCAGAGGAATAATTCATGGTTATAATAATTCCAATCTTTTCATGACACGTTGACCTCTATTCTTTGAATTGATACTTACAGAAACCATGTGGTTTTGGCAAGAGAAAATAAAGATGTATCGATGGTCTTTTAGTGCTTCATAAAAAGTCTGTTTTTCCTTAGTTACATGGATATATGTGACGTTTGCATTGAACTAGTGTCACTCCAGAACGTATTAGGATCATATGCAGCAAATACTGGTAAATCCGAATCTGTGTTCCCTTGGATTCTATTTCAACATATCATATGGGCACAGTTTGTACTTTCTGAAATGCTAGGTCAATGTGTAGTCTGGGTTTACACATTAGTATGATGGGCCTTAAGCAAAACTCCACTCCCTTCAAAATCCTGGTCACTTCTCACATAAAGTTGATGTCTTCTCACTGGGCTTCTGGTCTCTCATGGGGCTTCTCTAAGCTCAAAGTCATCAACTTCCTTTTCTAATTTTTTTGTGGGAGGAAAGATAAAAGACATACTCCCTGAGGCATATAAGAAGTCTAATTCTATTTTTGTAGCTTAGTTTCTCATAAAAGAGTCAATTTTTTTCAGAAATGCATTCTGACCTGATCATTACAACTCTTTTAACAAGTGATTTTCAATATAATTGTATATGTAATTTTTTTTGGTTCACCAGTGACGTCTATGAGTATTTCTTTATTTACCTAGGTTTTGTTTGGTAATGTTTGTACAATGAGACCAAAATGTAACGAACCGTTATTGTCTAATCCTGGCTAACCAAATAAATTAATGTTTGGCATTGTTAATTCCACAGAGGAAAGGTGGGGAAGGGAGTTTCCTTTTTTTCTGTTGTAACTTTTCTTACCTGTTTTTGAAGATTACCTGTGAAGTTATTTACACTCTTTAAAGAAGGATGGACATGTATTCTGAGGGTGTTATGTCATAGGTTTATCCACGTAAAATATTTTAGACCCTCAACTTTTAAGTTGCATTGAATTTCTGTTTAGGGTAATCAAGGTCCCTCCAGAAGGATGTTAGCTACAGCGGGACCATGGAAAGGGAGATGGACAGGCACCCGCCGAGTGCTAGGTCTTTATTTGGCTTAAATATGACAGGAACAAAGAGTGTCATCAAGAGCCCTGTAAAGAAAATCGTGTTAATTGTGTCAGTTGAATGGCACTATCTAGGGTCAATTTATGAGTTGAACACCATAACAGTCCTTTAATCTCATTCTACACACTTCAGCATGAAGATGGAGACAAGGGAATGTGGGACTATGGGGCCTGTACATTTCATGTACAATTTTCTCTCATTCTTGGGTTCTCCAAAGAAATAGCATCAGTTGGATATATACAATTGGCTCATGTGGTTATAGAAGCTGAGAAGTCTCAAGATGTGCAGTTAGCAAGCTGGAGACCCAAGAGAGGTGACGATGTAGTTCCAGTCTGTACCTGAAGGCAGATCAGTGTGGAAGCCAGCTGGAAGACAGTCAGGCAGAGCTGATTCTCCCCTACTCTGCCTTTTGTTCTATTCAGGTTTTCAGTGGTGTCTGATTCTCCCCTACTCTGCCTTTTGTTCTATTCAGGTTTTCAGTGGTGTCTTAGTCTAATTGGGCTCCTACAATAAACTACTGTAGACTGAGTAGCTTATAAGCAACAGAAATTTATTTCTCAGAGTTCTGGATATTGTGAAATACAAGATCAAATCTCCTGTAGATTTGGTGTTTGATGACAGCCTTATTCATGGTTCATAAGTGGCTGCTTTTAATTGTGTCCTTAAATGGCAGAAGGACAAGGGAGCCCACAGAGATTGTTATAAAGGCTCTCATCCCAAGGGCCCACCTCAAAATATCAAATAGGTCTCAACATATTAATTGGACCAAGGGGAGGACAAATATTTGGTCTATAGCAAATGGATAGATGATGCCCGCCTACACTGGGGAGTGCAATCTGCTTTACTCAATTTATTGATTGGAATATTAATTTCATTCATAAATACACTCACAGACATACCCAATATGATGTTTAACCAAATATCTGGACAATCTGTGGCTCAGTCAAGTTGACACACAACATTAGCCATCACAGGGGGAGTAACTATGGTCAGGATTAAGGTCTTTTAAAATGGTTTGTTTAAATTAGCTTCTTCAAGGTCACTTCTCTAATGAAGATCCATTTACATTGCTATGGAAGGCGATTTGTCTCAGATGAATTCAATTCACCACACATTTGCTCTGCCCCTGCACTTACAGGATACAGAGCTAAACTGTATGAGAAAAGGAAGGGGCACAAGCCTTAAGAATTTATAATATGGCATCAAAAGGCAGATGTCACCTAATTGCAGTGAGAGGCAAAATATAATGTGACATAAGATAGGTGTAAACTCTTTAAAAAGGAAGGCAAAAGAAAGAAGAAATTATGTCTACCGAATCCAAGAATATATTAAGGTAAGGTCTGAATTGCTTGGATTTGGAGGATAAAAACCAGAACTTAAAAATGGTTATTTTATATTATAATAACTAATCCACTTTGAAATAAATTTGTGCTGAAGCCCAGAAAATTCTGTGGATAAGTAAAAGAGAACTGTGGCCAATGGCAGACAAGGATCACTAATCCTATCATGGGATTCACAGGAAGACATTCTGCGGAACTATTTTTATGGAATCCTGAAGGAATTTTCTGGTGATCCACAGTTAAAGTATTTCTCATCCTCCCCCTCAGCTCCAACCATAACGTGTGGCCATTTAGAAAGTGGGGTGCTCACTGAATGCCAACCACCAAGGAAAGGATGTAAGTCCAAGAAGAGTCTTGTAATGTAAATATCAACTGTTTCTTTATAGAGAGTGTTCTCTGGGGGCACCAGGGTGGCTCAGTCAGTTAAGCATCATACTCTTGGTTTTAGCTCAGGTCATAATTTCATGGGTTGTGAGATCAAGCACCATGTGGGGGACTCATCAGAGAGTCTGCTTGAGGATTTTCTCCTTCTGCCCCTCCCCCCATTTGCTCTCTCTAAATAAAAAAATATTTTAAAGAAAGTGTTCCTTGTACTGTGCAGAATTAACATTATTTTCTGAAGTGTTAAACCTGGAATAATGGTACAATGAGCTTCTGGTTTACAACAGAAGTTGTTACAACAGTTCTGTGATAGTTAGTAAAATACTTATTCAGAAAACAATTTTTAAACTAGCTTTCATATTAAGTGGAAAATTATTGCACATACTTCCTATTTTGTAGATTGTGATACCATAATACTGCCTCAGTCAATACTTTTGTAGTAATTAATATTTAATTTTTATTGATCCTGCCTCATAATTTTGATCCTTTATGATTAATGGTTATAGTAAATACATACAGGATGGCAGAAGGGGATATAAAATGTCAGTTTTAGCAGGGTAATAAAGAAAGATAAGGAATAAATAAGATATAGATGTTCTTCACCATAAATAAAGTCTAAAAAGGGAAGCAAAAATTTTCTACTAAAATACTTAATGATGTATATCATTTATTTAGTAGTTATTATATATTAGGTTTTGTGCTAGGCACTTCAACATCAGAACTACAATATTATTTACCACCTTTTATAGGGAAGAATCTGGGGTTGGGAGAAAAATTGTTGCTTTTTCCTGTTTTTACAGACAGCCAGTGATGGACCTGAGATTCACATGCAAGTTCAATCACTTCACTTGTTCCAAAACTCATATTCTTTTCAATATATATTGGTCCCATACAGGAAAACCAACACCAGTCTTACTTATTTTATCATTGAGATATTTCTGGCCTTCATTCACCCCAATGACATGTTTTATTTGTCTTTATTTTGGCCTGAACTGATCCTTTCCTATTACCCTAACAGTCTCTGAATTGATTTTTCTTACTCTTATTTTCCATCTGTGCCAGTTATCAATTTATCAACTTTCACTTCAAATTCATCCTTGTTTTCCATTTTGAGATTTGATAGCTGGACTCTACAAACATTTCTCCTTTGCCAACAGGCACAATGTTAGGCTTTTTCAGTAGAAGTTACCAGAGGGATAAACTGCATAGTCATAGCAGAAGGAAGGGCTTGTCTTAGTCACTCATGTGCTTTTCTTTCTTTCTCTTTCTCTCTTTCTCCCCTTCCTTCCTCCCTTCCTTCTTTCCTCCCCACTTCCCTCTCTCCCTTCCTTCCCTTCCTTCCCTTCCCTTCCTCCCTCTTTCTCTTTCTTTCTTTCTTTCTTTCTTTCTTTCTTTCTTTCTTTCTTTCTTTCTTTTTCTTTCTTTCTTTCTTTCTTTCTTTCTTTCCTTCTTTCTTTCTTTCTTCTTTCTCTCTTTCTTTCTTTCCTTCTTTCTTTCTTTCTTCTTTTTCTCTTTCTTTCTTTCTTTATTTCTTTCTTTTCTTCAATTTTTTTTTTATAAATCCCACCAACTAGAACAATGTTTGACACATAATGAACAGTCAAAATACGTGGATGTACATGATAGAGGGATTAGAGGTGGTTCAATGGCCTGAGGAGCAGAAATACATGCCTGGGAGCCATGGAAAATAAAGTTTTCCTTAATATAAATATAAATGTTATCATAATAAAGATATCTCAACAAGAAATGGGATATTTGTGCATGTAAATAATTTCTTATAGAAAAGTATTGCTCAATAAGACAAAACAATTCTAGAAGACAGATCAGAGTATGTCAGAGTGCACGTTAGATGAATGATGTCACCAGGGTATTCAAACTCCAGATGAGGAGTGTAGTGGTGGTCACTATTCTGATCCTTCAAACACTTAGATTTTGTCCATTTTTCATAGAAAAATCATGTTTTAAAAATATTTACTGTCTTCTAAAATACCCAATTTTCACATGTACCCTGTCATTGCTATTGTGCTCTCTTTCCTTCTAACAATTTTCTTGAGGTTTTATCAATTATACAATAGTTAATGGATCTGTGCTGAATCAGGATACAAGTTTTTACTTCTAATTTTCAATCTTAATCATCAGAAAAGCATGGCTGCTTGATGGAGAATACTAGATTTTAATATGAACATTTTAATGTCAACATTTAGTTTTCCCTCGGGGTGCCTGGGTGGCTCAGTCGGTTGGGTGATGACCTTTGGCTCAGGTCATGATTCCAGGGTCCTGGGATTGAGCCCCAGGTCGGGCTCCCTGCTCAGCAGGGAGCCTGCTTCTCCGTCTCCCTCTGCCTGTTGCTCTGCCTACTTGTGCTCTTTCTCTGTGTGTCAACTAAATAAATAAAATCTTAAAAAAAAAATTTAGTATTCCCTCATTGTCTCATTTCCCTAAAAAATATTACCTATTCTCCTTAACAAATATTACCCTAACAAATATTACCCATTGTCTCATTTCCCTAACAAATATTACCCATTCCCTAATAAATATACCCATTTATTAGACAGTAAATCAGTGTCGTGGCTCATTGAATAGTCATATTGGAAGGGATATATTCTCTCTGAAGTTTCAGAAGTTAAGCTAAATACTCAATGTTATATATATGACCCCAAACAAAATCACCCTTCAAATAAATGTGATATGAAACAAACTAGCAACAGTACAAACCAACTGTCAGGGGGAGAAAAAGAATGTAGTGGGTTAAAATCACTGATAGATAAAGTGAGAACACCCTCTCTAGTTCATTTAGATTTTTCTCTCTTTTGCTCCAACATATGCATTCCTTTTCAACAGCATAGATCTATCTCTTTTGGTCAGAGAGATGATTTAGTTTCCAGGGCCTAGAGGAAATCTTGTTGGCTTTAAGAATTTGAAGAGTTCTGTAAATGCCAAACAGGAATTTACACACCAGAACTGGCCAATGGTCCATCCAGTCAGGCATCCTGCTTCCTACTGGGTCTAATCATGGATATTTTAGGAGAAAGCCATAAACTCACCATGATGCACCTAATTGAGAGATATAGCATTGCCAAGGAAATTTCTTCTTATGTCTGGTAGCTGGTTAGTTTACTCCATGGTGTAAACTATGGTTTACATGGTGCCTGAGGCCTGATAACTATTTATCTCTATACTACTGTTACAGAGAAACTCATATTTTTTCCTAAGAACACACTTAAATTTCTCATAAACATCTAATCCTTAATTGAATCTTATTAACCTCTTCTGATTAACAACTCACTGTAGAATGAACATGTAATCACATTCTGCATTTTAACTTCACTTAAATCCTTCCAGCCAAATGTATATAAAATAGCTATATCTCTCTACATTATGGTACAGTATGGGTTTCTTAATAATACTTCATCTATCTATCTATCTATCTATCTATCTATCTATCTATCTATACCCCTGGAAGTCAACATAAAAAATACTCTGTAATTAGGTACAGAATGTATTATTGGGTTAATAAGATACAAGAAGAGAAAGTTCAATGCATGACTTGTGAATGTTTCAAGTGCACTCTGTATTATTTGCTTAAACCTTTCAGGAACCTCATATTTCTTTAGTAGAAGAAAATTGCCACTGAGCTAGACTACATTAATATGAAATATGTTTAACAATGTCCTTGCTTGGAAACTACTAACAACGTGTTAACAGTTTTCCAGGACACGGTGGACAGTGTATTTTATTTTTTTGACAACAGGGCTGCAAACCACTTTATGCAACTCTGTACAGCGTTGTTAAGCCGTTGGTGGAGGGACTGTAAGTAAACAATCTATGTCATCAAAGGATTCAGCACATTGTCATCACCTATTAGAATTTGAGCAATATGAGCAAGGTCAAAATCTTGCATTAGTACTTTGTGTTTCTGTGGGTTAACTGCTACTCAGGCCTGGAGAACTAGCATTCATATTTGGTGGCAGACTAATTAAAGGGAATGATATGCCAAAAGAATTCTCTTCTCATCATTTTTTATACTTGCATTTTTTCATAGCTATGCTTGGGTTAGTGGAGAGAAGGGCTCGAAGAAATACTAATCCCTTCATGATTCTGATTCTTTTTTTGCAAAGGCAGCTGAGCATATTTTGAGAAGCCATAAACTATTTTTAAGAAATAATAAATATTCAGTCATATGCTACAGGTTGATTCTCCAGAGGGTAACATGTCAACAATCCAATATTTTGCTTATTAATATGACCTACATGACTAAGCTAGGGTTAATTTAGACATTACAGAATGAACATCATAAGCATAGGTCTTCCAAGTGGATGCCCTGGATTTGAGTATGTGGCCTAGTCTGTCATTGCTATATGGCATCAGGCAAGCTACCTTTCTTCTATTAGCCTCTATTTCTCATGGGTGCTATTTGAAGGTTAGAAATCTAACAGCACTTTCTCAATCATTGTTCCTATTACTGCTACTGTTACTTTTTTTTATAATTTTCTAAATGACATCATTAACATGAATCAGTAAATTACATAGACATAACTTATTCTACAATTAAGCTAGTTAATTTTGAGAACCAGTACGAACTGTGAGTTGTTTAGAAAGAAAAAAGAAAGAAAGAAAATCTTGATAATAGCACTGTTTTGCATTTATCAAGTTTCTTTAGGGAAATGATCTGAACATTCTTTCGTACTGCTACAGGTAGCACTAACCTCATAAAAAGCTTCCCACCATGTCCCTTCCCCTGTGCATGG
This sequence comes from Callorhinus ursinus, assembly GCF_003265705.2. Classification (NCBI taxonomy): domain Eukaryota; kingdom Metazoa; phylum Chordata; class Mammalia; order Carnivora; family Otariidae; genus Callorhinus; species Callorhinus ursinus. The sequence continues at coordinate 56,553,637 of NW_027397070.1, forward strand.
ACGGAACGCTTTTACTTGAATGGCTTTGGAGCTTTAAGTTTCTGTAAATGTCATCATCAAGTTATTTCTAAGTGCATATCATCATCTTTATGCACAGAATATGTATGTATAGACCTCCTGGTAGGTTTAAACAAGTTGAATAGAAATTGTTTTTTTTATGCAAACTTTTAGTTGTGAAGCAAATCTGCCATACAGCCACTGCCCCATGTAACTAAGGAGAAACAGAAAAATACACAAATGTGAAAACTGACAGAGTTAACAAAATTTTAAAGTGAATTCAGAATGCACCGGCATAATTAGCGTAAGGGCGCTTGGATACATACTGCCATCTAGGTAAACAGAATCTCCAGGGTCGAGTATAGAATCTGGCATAAAACTAATGCTTTATGATTATTTCCTTGAACACACACACATACACACACACACATACACACACACCCCACATACATATCACATCATTATACATACCACATAATTGTCTATCATGTTTTTAGAGGATAACTTCTTGACTGCTGTATTTACTAATCTTTTAAATGTTAATTGTGACTTAAAAAATCATTGGAAATTTGAAAATAAGGAAATTAAAAAAACTCACCCACAATTCAGGCAACTCAAAGACTTCAATGCTATTTACACTTCAGAGTATTTTCCCTCAGGACTATTATTTTTTATATCAGACAATTTTTCTTGTAATGTCTGTGATATTTCATACATAACTTTCATGTTCACTCTTTTATCATTATAGCATATACACATTTGTAATGAAATTTCTAAAACAGTATTATAATATTCTGTTTGTTGAATGGACCTTGAAATGTGTGGTGTCTGAGGTTTTGCTTTAAAAAATAAAATTGAGGGATGCCTGGGTGGCTATTTCGGTTAGGTATCTGCCTTTGGCTTAGGTCATGATCCCAGGACCCTGGGATCTGGCTCCATGCTCAGCGGGAAGCCTGCTTCTTCCTCTCCCTCTCTCTCTGTCTGCCACTCCACCTGCTTGTGCTCTCTGTCAAATAAATAAATAAAATCTTTAAAAATAAATAAATAGGGCGCCTGGGTGGCTCAGTTGGTTAAGCGACTGCCTTCGGCTCAGGTCATGATCCTGGAGTCCCGGGATCGAGTCCTGCATCGGGCTCCCTGCTCAGCGGGGAGTCTGCTTCTCCCTCTGACCCTCTTCCCTCTCGTACTCTCTATCTCTCATTCCCTCTCTCTCAAAAAAATAAATAAAAAAAATCTTTAAAAAAAATAAATAAAATAAAAATAAATAAATAAATAAGAAGAATAAGGTTGAAATGGACATCTTGAAAAAATGTTTTTCTCCATTGCATTTATTTTCATAAGATTGGGTCCCAGAAATGCAATTCCTGGTCAAAATGTAAGAACAGTTTAAGTTTTTGATATATGAACTTTTAAAAGCTATTCTTTCACTTGTACCATCATTTTTTAAACTTTGCAGCTCTGGCAAGGGTGAGTGTTTGTTGAATTTGGGTAACTCAGTTCACAATCATTTGAATGTTACAATATTTGAACCATTTTCATCTGTTATATTTCTATTATTTTTCTTTTTGGTAAATTGCATGTCATTTTCTTATATCTTCAGTGTTTTTTTATTGCTATTTCTTAGTTTTTCTGCATTAAAGGTATTAACCTTCAGCTACCTGTGCTGCAAATACATTTTTTCTGATTTTATTCTTTTTGTATTTATTTTTGGCATGTAGACAATCTTGATCATTATGAAATGAAATATGATCTTTTGAAATAAAATCTATGATTTTTAAAATTATATTTTATATGTTTATTAATCATTTTTCTCTAGAGTCTACAGTATAGAGATTTGGGAAAAATTGCATATTTTCTTCCAGTTTCATATGATTTAATTAAGTCATATTCATTTCTTTAATCCATATGAAATTAGGATAGATGATGATCCAAAGTGTTTTCTTTTTTCTTTTTTTTTTCCCCAAAGCGCTTTATTTTTTCTTGTTGTTACTCCTTTTGCTGTGGTCCTTTTTCGGTGGTCATTTTTTTAAGTTTATTTATTTAAGTAATCTCTACACCCAACATGGGGTTCCAATTCACAACTCCAAGATCAAGAGTCCCACACTCTTCCAACTAAGCCAGCGAGGTGACCCCACATTGGTCATATTTAAACTTGGATATCAACCCTTGTTTATTGTATTCACTTTGAATATATTTTCTTGGATTTTTCCCCTTCAATTTGGGAGATCTTTTTTGAAAACGGGACACTGTTTATAAAATATCCTCTATGATTTCTTCCAAATCTTCTAAGTTTAGAAATGTCATCAATATATCAAGCTTAGGAAATATCTTGCTACATTTAACTTTTAAAAAATATAAGGATTGATATTTTATTTTATCAAATGCATCTTCAATATTTACTTAGTATATTTTTATTTAATTTATTTAAACTAAAAACAAGAAACAGTTTACCCATTTCTCCCACCCACCACCACTACCTCTGGCAACTGTCAATCTGTTCCGTCTATCTATGAACTTAGTACGTGGGGTTTGATCTCATGATCCTGAGATCATGACCTGAGCCAAAACCAAGAGTTGGATGTTTAACCAACTGAGCCACCCAGACACCTCTTGTTTATCTTTTTAAAGAAACAACTCTTACTTTCCTTTTGCCTTTTTGTTCTCTTTATTTATGCTCTTTATTTCCTTCAGTACACTAAATTTGGGCCCAATAATCATTTTAGCAATGGTTTTAAGCACAGTACCTCCTTATACTCATGTTTCTACATTCTCCAATCTTGTTTCAGGGAAAAAAAAAAAGTTGCAAAAGAAAATAATTTGCAAATAATTTTTTTTCTGAAATCATGTATTTACCAGAAGGAGATGTATGCCAACTGAAATTCAATTAATTAAAATAATTTCATCTTGTTTTTGTTTCTTTTTTCCTAATTTTATTCTCTTCTATATACTTTTGTTCTTTCTATATTTTGCACAAGAAACACATTTTGTAATTTCAGTCTGTAGTTGCCCAACATTTTTTATAGAGATAAAATCTTGTTATAGATAACATCAGGATTTATCTTGAAATAGTGACAATAATGCTAAAGTTGACTGAAACTAATATTATTAAATACTGAATAGTTTGTGATTGCACTTTGTATATATTATCTCTGGAATGTCAGTTCAAAGTAGGAGGAGTTTTGAGGGTCCTCTTCACTGCTCCCATCCTAGTATCTAGAATAGTGCCCCTTAGGCACCCAGTAAATATTTACTGAATATTGTTGAGTAAGTTCTCCAAACAATGCAGCAATAAAGATATTATTAGCTTTTCCCCTATTTTACTGCTTGGGAACAGAAGTTCAGACAGATTTCATATTTTTCCAATGGTACAGGAGATACTGATATTTGGATCTGTTGAACAATGCTCCTGGAAAATTACCTTCATTCTATCCAGTCTTGTAAATGCACAGGAATTTGTAGGGGTATTTTGCCCAATTACTTAAACTTAGTGCACAAGTAAACATATAGCCAATTCTCTAGATTAATTAGGACTAGGGGGGAAAGAGGCTATATAACAGGAGCCAGAAATCAAACCCAAGGCTAATCAATTATAGCCATATGTTTCCCTTTAATCTACAATGCCTAACATGGAAAAAATGAGATGGCATTGAGATATAAATTCTGTATGTTATCCAATGTACAGTATGACTGTGTGCGGGTATGTACATGTGTGCTTGTGTGTGTATATAAAAGAAAGAAAGCATATTTTTGAGTGAATTAGAATATATTTTAAAATTAATTTCTCACAGATTATCCAATTTGTGAGAATGAGATTTATCTATCCCGTTCAAATTTACATTTTCATAATATAATTATTAGTTTGTCATGTAAACTTGGTTTCTTGGATATCTTTGCACATACATCACAGTGCATATATCTTTATTTGTTTTTATCACAATATAATGCATTATTTTGAGGGCTAAGAGTTTTTCCCTTCACCCCATATAGGGAGCATTCCAAGGAATGAAGAAGCATGTTTTGTTTTAAATATGACATTGTCAGGTCTTAATAAATGTTTGCTGAATTAAAGTGCTAAAATGTAACAGCAGTGTTGGTTATAAAATAATAGCTGACATTTACCAAAAACATACTATATGCCAGGCACTGTGTAGGTGTTTCATAGCTACAAGACTATCCAATCCCCATAATAATCCTACCAAATAGATACTATTATTATCATTCTTGTGTCCCCAATGATGAAATTGGGGTAAGATAATATGCCCAAGATTACAGAGCTAGTAAGAAGGAAAACAGAATTGGGCGCCTGGGTGGCTCAGTTGGTTAAGCGACTGCCTTCAGCTCAGGTCATGATCCTGGAGTCCCGGGATCGAGTCCCACATCGGGCTCTCTGCTCAGCAGGGAGTCTGCTTCTCCCTCTGACCCTCTTCCCTCTCATGCTCTCTATCTCTCATCCTCTCCCTCTCAAATAAATAAATAAAATCTTAAAAAATAAAAGAAGGAAAACAGAATTAAAATAAGACCCATTTTCATCAGTCTTTCTTGTGAGAAATAAAGCCCACCTCTTATCCCCATGTAGAGTACTGTCTCCTAATAAATGTGAGAGCAATGATCCATGTTGTGTTGTTCACTAGTGCGATATCCAAAATAAGATTAGGTCTTATGATAGCCAATCTACTGATATTTATGCTACTTCACTAAACTCTGAATTACCATACATGAAACCACATCTTTCTTGTTGAAAGCCATATCCTAGAATTTGGTATATGGCATCATACGTATGTCATGCTAAACAAACCTTTGTTTTTCAAATTCATGGTTAAAAACAAAATCAAATTCCTTAGATGCCTGTAATAATTTGATTCTAGGGGTGCCTGGGTGGCTCATTCGGTTAAGCTTCCAACTCTTGATTTCAGCTTAGGTTGTGATCTCAAGGTCCTGAAATCGAGTCCCACGTCAGGATCCATGCTCAGTGGGGAGTCTGCTTGAGATTTTCTCTCTCCCTCTCTGTCTGCCCCTCCCCATCGTGTGCAATCTCTCTCTCTAAAATTGACAACAACAATAAAACTAAAACTACATTTGATTCTAATGTGGCAAGGTTGCTATTTCAGATACACAACTGCAGTATTAAGGCCTCTGTTTCCAAAGAAGCACATTCTTTATTGCTCTGTAAGCTGATATTCATCAAGAAATAAGATTTATTATTTTGGATATCAAGTCCTGAACTAGTTTTATAATGACATTAATTCCCATGTATATCAAGAGTGATCCCTGAGGACTTTGTAAAATCCGAATGTAGATACTACATGATTCATTCCTTAGGTAGGCATCTCTGGGGTGTGTCATGATGGCTAGTGTTCAGTCACAGGTTGGTGAGAGATATTTGGAAATGTCAGTGTTAGCAAAGAAAATGAAATCTGCAATTGAAAACTTGCCCAGAGGTTTCAGTGAGGCTAACTCTTCTGAGGTCTGCAAGAGGCAGCATGCCAAGTCCCAGCACTTTCTAAGCAATCAGATAAACACACATGTTTGCATGTGACAGTGACCATTGACAGATGACCTATGGGAGCCTGCCAGAAAATGTCTTGATTAGCACTCGACTGATTGCTCTCCTCTGCTTTGTGCACTGGGCTGATTTCTCTTCAGTAAGGCAAACATACTTTCTTGTAATACTGGTGTGAAGTCACAGTTTGAGCCTATTTATTCCACATTCTCATCAGTTTTTCTAATGTGCAATAGCTTTTGAAGGCCTCATTTAGAACCCTAAGTTAAACAATGAGTATAATAAACCTGTGAATCGCATGACTAAAGGCCAAATGAACCTCATTGCCATGTAAGAAATATTTATCAGGATTCTAATGTTATGAGTTTCCTTTTGCTTTTTCTTTCTTTTTATTCTTATCATTGAAATGGTTAAAAATGTGTTTATTTCTGAGGCTATCTTTATTCCCTGATCATGGTGGCTATCAGGAGGGACAGTGTAACCATGAGAATAGAATGGAACAAAGAGTCTTTAGGCATGACTTGTAGCCAGTGCTTTGAAATTACTCAGCTAGGTGCTTTCTACTCCGTGTATGGGTTTAATCTTCAGAATTAAATTAAATTAAATTAAATCTCTAGAGGTCTGTTTTCTCCTCTATAATCCAATAATATTTTGTCCTTTGAAACAGCATTCAGCATTTAAAAAAAAAAATCACTCCGTATACTCAGTATAATAGCTTTATGAAAGGGAAATCTATAATTCCTAGTATCCTAAATTTTTTTGGTATTATGTGGATTAGTTCTTGGGTTTAAGTATTTTTATGTGTTTGAAATACTTGCTATATAATAGATGTCCTTCAAATAAACATCTTTCAAGCATTAGATATTTTATCTACTTCCTTCTTTCTTCTCCTTTTCCCATGTAAGTACAGCACAGTGATGTAAAAGAGTGAAAAGTATTAACGTTTGTTAACATGAATTGCACAGTTATGAACAATTTTTCTGAAACATCTGCATCTGACTCTGATAATTAGAATCATAATCATGAAACCATATATCCAACCACATGTTGAAGGAGCCAACACTCAAGGGCACAAGATACTAGAATGGTGAGAGACACACAGTGAGGAACCTGATATTCCCCAGTGCTTTCTTCTAAAACCCAAGGAAACAACAAGTAATGAGTTAAAAGTCTAAGCAAAGATTTTGATTGAGTCACAGTTACAGGGAGAAAAGAAATGTAGGGCCCACTGAGAAGAAGGAATCCTGGCAAACATCCTTGGATTTTATTTCAGATTCCTGAAAGATGACTTCCTAAGGTAAGGGCACCAGAAGTGGACCAGGCCTCACTTAGACTGGAATCATCTTATTATAGATTTAATTAAGGTGATCTTCCAGAAGATAATGATATCCTCTCTGGGGGGAAAACAAAGCAAAACAGAAAACAAAACACATCTAGAAACTCTACAATGTTTCATACCTCAGTCCAGATTATAAAACATTACAGACATGCCTGAAGATAGGAAGAAATGATTCAAAACAAATAACCCAAGGTTCAGACAGTAGAGGCAGATGGGTCTTCCATTTGCTGGAGTTAGTCACGAACTTTTAAATAACCGTAAAAAAAAAAGTTCAAGAAAATAGAAAACAATATGGATAGTTTTCCTAGAGTACTGCAATCTACATAAAAAGCATGACATTAAACTAAAATCAAAACTATATTAACCAACATTTATTTAATGAGCTAAGTAACAAATTAGAAACAATGAAAGAACAATTAGTCAACTGGAACCTCTTTAATGAGCTAAGTAACAAATTAGAAACAATGAAAGAACAATTAGTCAACTGGAACCTCTTTAAGTAAAAACATACCTGAATTGATAAAGAGGGGGAAAATTAAATAAATAAATACAAAAAAGAGCATAAAGAATCATATGAAACAGTGAAAAGTTTTAGCCTCTATGAAGTTAAAGTAGGAAGAAAGAAGAAATAGAATAAGACAACAACAATATTTGAAAATTATTTGGAAATTTTTTTTCAAAGTCATTGAAAGACATCCAACCACAGATTCTCGAAGATTTATTAATGCAAAACAAAATGTTTACAGTAAAACCACACTGAGGCTTATCATACCAAAATTGCTCAAAGCCAAAGATGAAGAGAAAATTTTAAAAACAAGACACACTGGCTTTAAAAGAGCAATAATAAAACTGATGTCTAGTCTTTCAATAGAAATAAAGAAAGTCAAATTAAGACTTTACTCTAATTACCAGACCAGATTAAAACAAGACCAAAAATTATACTTCCTATAACATAGAGGTTGGATTTTTTTTTAAGATTTTATTTATTTATTTGACAGAGAGAGAGAGAGCACCAGTAGGCAGAGTGGCAGGCAGAGGGAGAGGGAGAAGCAGGTTCTCCGCTGAGCAGGGAGCCTGATGTGGGGCTCGATCCAAGGACCCCAGGATCATGACCTGAGCCGAAGGCAGCCGCTTAACTGACTGAGCCACCCAGGCACCCCGAGGTTGGAATTTAAAGGAAGAAAAAGACATGCCCTACAAGCACCATCAAAAAGGAATCTGGAATAACTACATTAATACCAGAAGAAGTAACTCTGAGATATAATATATATTACAAAAAATAGATTTCATAAAGATAAAATGGTCAGTCTGCTGAAATAACTCAACACTTAAAATATATAGGCATCTAATAACATAGCCTCAAAAAATGAAAGAAAAAGAAACAAACCAACAGAAATAAAGGGAAAATAGATAAATTTACAATCAAATGGATGATCTTAAAACATCTCCCTTAAATACTGATAGATCAAGCAGACAAAGATTCTTCAAGGTATTTATAATAAAACAGGTTGACTTAATTGACATATATAGAACCCTGAATCCTCAAACTGCACAACACACATATTTTTTTTTCAAGTGCACGTGGAACATTTAAAAATTGAGAATATGCTGTGTTGTAAAGCGAATCCCAAGTAATCTTAAAAAAAAATTGCCCATTCAGCTTGACAAAACCCACTGGTCTTGGGTTTGAGTGTAAATCAAAATTGCCAGACACAATAGGCTATCTGCCACCAAGTTTATTTAGATTTAAAAAAAAAGATACAAGATATGCACTGCAGCATGAATGGCAAATGCACAGTAGGAGTGTCAGACACAGTACCCACCGTATCTCCAATATGCTCTTGGGATGTGAATGGCAATAAGACCGAGCTGTGTGTGCGAATCCACTTCATCCCAGAGAAGCTAGCTTCTTTAGGGCTTCTTTAGCTTTTATGACATGCAGATTACATGTTTAAACTTGGTTCACTTTGTTACCACAACTGGGATCTCCAGTACCATGTTGCATAGAAGGTGACTATTCTGTTTTCAAATTTTTGAAAGGACAGTTTTCAATATTTACTATTTAATATAAAACCACTTCAAAAGGACAAGTTTTCAATATTTACTATTTAATATAAAGCTCAAAAGACAGTTTTCAATATTTATTATTTAATATAAAGCTACTTCATGTTTTGGGGTCCATAAATATTATTGTAAAGGTAGATATTTCTCACATCAACCATGGTTATTGTATTTTATCACAAATATATAGCATACAAATACTCATATTATCATCTCAATATTTTTATTGTAAAAAATTTGATGTGTTTTTAAACAATTTTTGGATATATGTCTCTCTCCCGTTGTTCAGAGTAGCTCAAACTCATCAGTTACAGGTTACTCAATAAACAATCTCAACAATAAAGTACAGGTGCTCAGTCAAAGCATAGCATTCATTATGGAACCAGTTTGCTCTAAATTTCTTGATTTATTATTGTAAAAGGATTCTGGCAAGCTTCACCCTCGGGTGTTTCTGAAGCTAGAGAAGAAAACGCAAATCAACTGTTAACTAACCTTCCAAACAAGAAATCATTAACATAATTATGACCCACACAAGTATTTGGAAATTAAATCAAACATTTTTTTAAGATTTTATTTATTTATTTGACAGAGGGAAAGATAGCAAGAGCAGGAACACAGACAGTGGGAGTAGGAGAGGGAGAAGCAGGTTCCTGCTGAGCAGGGAGCCTGATTTGGGACTCGATTCCAGGACCCTGGGATCATGACCTGAGCCAAAGGCAGACGCCTAATGACTGAGCCACTCAGGCACCCAAATCATACATTTCTGAAAAAACCAAGGAAGAACCAAAAGAGAACAAACAACAACAAAAGATCAACACCTGTAAGATTTAGGTAGAGTTATGTTTAGAAAGATGGTAGGACAAGATTAACAAATTAAACCCAAAGAATATAGAAAAAAGAAAAAAAAAGATATATAGCAAAGGTACAGTAAAAATCATAAAACAAGCCAAAATTTATTTTTAGAAGATTATATTAAAATCGCTACAATGAGTGATGAGCAAAATGAGAATACACAAATTAACAATAATCAACATTTTAAAAACATAAATCAAATGCTCTGGTTTCTCTTCAGATCACATAAATCTTTCGCCTTTTTAAAAACATAAATCAAATTTTATACATTAAAAATATTGAGATGATATGAAAATTTGTATGCTATATGTTTGTGGTAAAATACTATAACCATGGATGATGTAAGTAAGAAATATCTATCTTTACAATAATATTTATGGATCTAAAAACAGGAAGTAGTTTTATATTAAATAGTAAATATTGAAAATTTCCTTTTGAAGTTAGAAACCGAATAGTCACCTTCTATGCAACATGGTACTGGAGATCCTAGTTTTGGTAACAAAGTAAGCCGAGTTTATTTTTTTTATTTTTTTAAAGATTTTATTTATTTATTTATTTGACAGAGAGAGAGACAGCGAGAGAAGGAACACAAGCAGGGGGAGTGGGAGAGGGAGAAGCTGGCTCCCCACTAAGCAGGGGCCTGATGCGGAGCTGGATCCAGGACCCTGGGATCATGACCTGAGCTGAAGGCAGATGCTAATGACTGAGCCACCCAGGTGCCCCCAAAATGAGCCAAGTTTAAATATGTAAAGAGTGAAGAAGTAATAAAACTCTGATTATGTGTATATGTATTTTTCTACGTGCACATGGCTATGTATGTAGAAAAGTTATGATTACAAAAAATATTGTTAGAAGTAATTTGTGAACTGAGCAAGGCTGGTGAGTTCAAGATCATGATGAAAAACAAATTCTAGTTCTACAAACTAGCAGACATACTAGAAAATGAGATAAAAAGGGCACCTACATGGCTCAGTTGGTTAATGTTCGATTCTTGATTTTGGTTCAGGTCATGATCTCAGGGTTGTGAGACTGAAGCCCTCTTCAGGCTCTGCACTGAGCATGGAGCCTGTTTAAGATTCTTTCTCTCCCTCTGCCCCTCCCCTGCTCTCTCTCTAAAAAAAAGAAAGAAAGAAAGAAAGAAAGAAAGAAAGAAAGAAAGAAAGAAAGAAAGAATAGAATTGAAAGGCAATGTCATTTATAGCTGAATCAAAATCAAACACTCAATAAATCTACTAAAAATCATGTGGAATGTATACAGAGAACTGCAACAATTTTTTAAACTAATTAAAAAGACTCAAATAAATGAAGAGATTTACTAGTCTTGATAGGACGTTGCCATATTGTAAATATGTCAATTCCTAAATGATCTCTGCAATTCCAATCAACATTGCAATAATTTCTCTTGACAAGCTGATTCCAATAATTATACAGAAATTTGGAGAGCCAATGCAACAAAGACAAAGTTAGAGAATTTACAGTACCAAGTATCAAGACTTATATATATAGTAACAGAAATCACAATAATATGGTATTGGCACAAGGATAGAAATAGACTCATGAATCCAAATACACAATTTAGAGAAATGAGAACACATACATGGTTACTCCATATGTGACAGAGATGTTGCTTTATTGCAATGAAAATAGAATGGCCTAATAAATGGTGCTGGGACAACTGAATCATCATCATCATCATCATCATGGTTCCTATTTTATACCTTTCACAAAGTGAACCAAAGATAGCTCTTTAACTTACATGAAAAATAAAACAATAATAATGCAGGGAGCCTGGGTGACTCAGTTGGTTAAGTGACTGCCTTCAGCTCAGGTCATGATTCCAGGGTCCTGGGATGGAGTTCTGCATTGGGCTCCCCGCTCGGCAGGAAGCCTGCTTCTCCCTCTCCCACTCCCCCTTGCTTGTGTTCCCTCTCTCATTCTCTCTCTCCCTCTCTGTCAATTAAATAAATAAATAAATCTTAAACAAACAAACAAACAAAAATAATGCAAAAACAATACCCAACTTCAGGAAGACAACATAAGAAATTGTATTTATAACTTTCAGTGGACAAATATTTCTTAGACTGAACATGAAAAGAATGGGCTATCAATGAAAAGACTGGAAATTCTGACTAAAAATTTTAAAACTTCTTCTTTATCAAAGAACAATGTTGAAAAGATCAGAACACATGCCACAAAGTAGGAGAAAATTATTTGTATTATTTGTAATACATATGTCTGTCAAAAGATTCATTTATAAGGATAATTATTATAGTCATTAAGAAAAAAAATAATTCAGTCAAGGACTAAAAATTCATTCCACAAATAAGTATTTTCAAATATACAATAAATATTTGAATGTATTCAACTTTGTTATTTGGCAAATGCAAATTAGAAGCACAAGGAAATATCCCCACATATACCCAATTAAATAATAGAATAGCAAAATTAGCAAAATAAAATAAAATAAAATACTTAAAAACACCATGTATAGGGTGCCTGGGTAGCTCAGTCAGTTAAGCATCTCATTTCAGCTCAGGTCATGATCCTGGGGTCCTGGGATTGAGTCCCTCATTGAGCTCCCTGCTCAGCGGGAAGTCTGCTCCCCCCCCTTCTTCTCCCCCCACCAACTCATTCTCTCTCTCTCAAATATATAAAAAAAAACTAAACAAAACTCACAAAAAAACAAACAAAAAACACCGTGTATTGGTCAAGATGCATTCCCCACAACAGGAACTCTCATAAAATGTTACTTGGAAATTCTAGTTGGTATAACCATTTTTTTAATTTTATTTTATTATGTTATGTTAATCACCATACATTACATCATTAGTTTTTGATGTAGTGTTCATGATTCATTGTTTGCGTATAACACCTAGTGCTTTATTCAATACGTGCCCTCTTTAATACCCATCACCAGGCTAACTTATCCCCCCACCTCCCTCCCCTCTAGAACCCTCAGTTTATTTCTCAGAGTCCATAGTCTCTCATGGTTCGCCTTCCCCTCTGATTTCCCCCCCTTCATTTTTCCCTTCCTACTATCTTCTTTCTCTTTTTTTTTTTTAACATATAATATATTATTTGTTTCAAAGGTACAGGTCTGTGATTCATCGGTCTGACACAATTCACAGTGCTCACCATAGCACATGCACTCCCCAATGTTTTTTGCTCTAAATTTTAATATAGGCATACCCTATGACCCAGTAAGTACACTTCTATGTATGTGTTCAACATATGTGCATAAATATATCATTGATGGATCTGCACAGAGAAACATTATTAATAAATATTCCAATGGGGAAATAATGCAAATGTACATTACAAGTAGAACAGGAGATATAATTTGTGGTATACTCATTCTATATATTAATCATATTATCAAATTAAACTCAAATACTCCAATAATATGCACGAATCTCACAGACACAAATTTGAGTAAAAAAAAAAAAAACATGAGGGAATACATGCTCTGTGATTTCTATTATTTAAAAATAAAATAGGCAAAACTAATCAATGGTTATAGAAGTCAGAATGATGTTTATCTTTCATGAGATAACACTTGGGATGGGCCCAAGGCTGTCTTCTGGAAAGCTGCTAATATTTTATTTCTCAGTCTGGTAGTAGTTGCACAGATGTGTTTACTTTTCAATAATTATCAACTATAGTATAGTTTGTGCACCTTTCTCTATAAGTGCTATATTTCAAAAATAAAATAAAATGGTACATATTTATCCTGGAGCAAAAAGGTCATGTTACAAAGAGTAGCCAGTGTTGTTGTCTATAATCTTGAAGAGCAGTGGGATTGGGTATTTCTCATCCTTAGTAATGAATTACAAAATGGAAAATTATCTAGTTGTGTTTTGTTGGGAATTTGTGGATAACCAGAAGATTGGAATTGAGCCAATGTTCTGAAAAATTACAACAGTTCAGCTACAGAGATTCAGCCTTAAGATTTAATGACCTAGCCAAAATTTTAAATAAGATATTTGTCCATTTTTGGACTAGATGTATAATCAGTTCAAGGAGATTGAGGACATTTAGATGGAGAAAGAGGTAGAAGTAAACTGTAGGTAAAGGAACACATTGGCAGTAGGATTATGCTCTGTAATCAAATTGAAGTTGTACCCATTTTATCTCCTGGGTATAAGTAAAGAAGAGGAGGTAATAACTAATAACTGTTTATAAATTTAAACCAGAAACTCTGCTTCATAATTGATGTCCCTCCCTATTCTTGAACTTAAATCTACTCAGAAAAATGGGAAACATACACAACCTCACTCTTACACGGTATTTTCAGATTATGTTATGTAATAGTCATATTTCACTTCTCCATTCATCAGTTATATGTCACATTCATATACTGAACCAGAAAATGAATAACAAAAAGTCTTAAACTAGCAGAAAAGATGTCAGCATTGAACTTAATTAATTTGCTCATAGGAAAGTACCTCTGGATCCAATTCATGTCCTATGATTCTTTATTATTTTCAGTTATCTGCTTTCCATAACATTATGACACCAGGACTGAATATTCTAATATTTTAGAATGCCAGTATTTTTTCTTACACAAGAACTTTATTTTAGACATTGATGAGTGGCCTCAATCATTGTATTTGACATGAAAGACTTTGGTTCTTTTGCCACTTTTGTCCTTCTTCCCTGTCCCTGAGAACACAACCCTCTTTACAGGGTCATTCAGCCACAGATTCCTCCCAACCTCATCTCTCATTTTGCTCACTGTCATGGAAAGACTTTTGCTTGGAACTTGTAGTAGTACCACTGAACTAGGTGGCTCTTTCCATAGGAGAAAGATGAAATTAGGGTCATCTCTCTCAGGGTGTGGGGAGGGAAATTAAAATTGTTGGACAGAAGAGTTTCCCAGAAGTAGTGATTCTGAGTGATCCAGCCAGGGAAGATGAACACTTCCACAGACCATTGGATGAGGGCCATTGATACGGTTAATGCTGAGAGCAGGCAGAACTGTTGGGAACAAAAGTAGAACAAAATAGGGAAAGCCAGCAGTGACTAATACTTTCTATTAAAATGATTGTGCTTGTTTATCATTTACTATATAGTAAATTTGTGTTTTTATTGTCGTTTTGAAATGTTTAGACATTTTTATATTACAAATATATTCTTTTTGTCTCATTGAATTTGTTTCATGAATAATTTGTTTTATGAATTATAAATATAAAACAATTTATATTTCATAAACAACGATATAAAGATGTGAAAACTCTTACTATAAATATAAAAATAAAGCATCGATATTTTGATGTGATACAAAATAGATACATATATGTATACATGCATATATATATATGTACTTAATATACATATATACTTGATAGGTCACATAGATGGATAGACGAATGCAGATCACTACAAAATACAGAATATTGAAAGCAAAAATATGGAAAGAGAAGGTAGAGGCAGGTTTACCAGAGGCAGTGAAAAGCGACAGTGAATCTGACAGTGATAGAGGAGAGGGAAAATATATCAAAACAAAATACAAGAAATAAAATGAAGCCATCCGGTTAAGGGCAAATACAATCTCTTGAAGACATCTCCACCATAGCCCATAAAAATTTTTAAAATTCATAGTGATGAGCCTGAGGAATATGGAAAATATTTATTGCACTTTTTAAAAGTAGGCATCAAATACTATAGTTCTGGTTTACAAAAGTAGCTGGGTTTTCGATATGTCAAGGAAACTTGTCACATTAAAATGTGATTTATAAAGCAATTTTCTAAATATTTAAAAAGAATGCACTCATCTATGTCTCACGTTTAAAACTATCCCCTGGTGGAAATTCATTGAGTTTTTCTATTTGAATAGAAGAGGCTTCCGTTTGTTATGCACTTTTGTTTACTGCACACTTAATGAATCTCTACAGGAGGCCCACCATGAAAGAGGCAGCATGTTATTCCTCAAGGAAGTGTTTCTCAAGTTTCTATTGACATGTGTCCCCAGATGAACCTTCCTGCTTCTACCAAGACTCTAATATTGTGGAGACTTAGAGAAATCCAACAGAAGTAATACCTCTCCATATTGAGATATGAAAATTGTAGAAATAAGTGAAGTTGCTGCTTCATATTGATTACCAATTAAAGGAGATTTTATGAAGTAACAAAATATTAGTGACTTTATGTCTTAATTTAAATATTATAACTAGGGTGCCTCAGTGGTTCAGTCGGTTAAGTGTCTGCCTTCAGCTCGGGTCATGATCCCAGGGTCCTGGGATTGAGTCCCACATCAGGCTCCCTGCTCAGCAGAGAGTCTGCTTCTCCCTCTCCCTTTGCCCCCTCCTTCTGCTCATGCTCTCTATGTCTCTCTTCCTCTCTCTCTCAAATAAATAAAATTTTAAACAAATAAATATTATAAATTGTTTTATATTATTTACTATTATATTTTTATTAAGGTTGGACCTGTGAGGACTTCTATAGGCTGCAGAAGTGTCACCATAGATTTATCGGGCCAAATAAATGATAGGCTCCATATACCTTGGTTAGATAAGTCTGTAACCAGGCAGATTCTCAATATTATCTGGAAAGACGAGTAGAAATTGATAAGCGCATGTGTTTTTCACTAGTTACTTCAGAGATTAGTTAACACATAACTGCAACAGTGTTAACAAAGTCATATGAAGTGATGTCTAATACATTTTTATTTTATTTTATTTTTTATTTTTATTTTTTTATTTTAATTTAATTTTTATTATTTTTATTTTTTTAATATTTTTTTATTTATTTAAAAGAGAGAGTGTGTCACAACTCAGGGCTAGATCCCAGGACCCCAGGATCATGACCTGAGTGAAAAGCAGACCCAACTGAGCCACCCAGACACCCCATCTAATATGTTTTTATTAACCGGGGGAGTAGACTAGTGTGATTTAGTGACATATATTGATTCGTAATACGTATATTAAAAGCTTTTTTGTTATGTTATAACATGATTAGTAACTCAAATTGGCATTATAAAACAGTGATTTGGAGGGGCACCTGGGTGGCTCAGTTGGTTAAGCATCTGCCTTCAGCTCTGGTAATGATCCCAGGATGGATCATGATCCCAGAATCCTGAGATCAAGTCCCCATCTGGCTCCCTGCTCAGCAGGGAGCCTGCTTCTCCTTCTCCCTCTGCATCTCCCCCTGTTTGTGCTCTCTCTCTCTTTCTCTCTGTCAAATAAATAAAATTTAAAAAACAACAACAACAACAATGATTTGGAGAATTACTTTAATGAGTAACTTGTAATTATTACATCTTTAATTATGACTCTTAGTGTGTTTAACACTGACCTTTTCCTTAAACATATTAAGTTTATAAACTGAAAATGTCCTTAAACTACTAATTTTCTTGCTAATTTTTTTTCATAAAAAGAGAAAAATAGTGAATTCTAGCCAAGTCAATTTTACAGGCATTAGATTTCAATTAGTGGAGCCCTGATGTGTGTATTTTCCCTCAAGAGAATGTACTTAAAAATAGTAAAAATTCAACCTTATAAATATTAAACTTATTCAGTAATTCCAAAGAATAGTAATGATGGGGGGAGTGAGTATAGACTATTAAAGTGCTTATCCAGCCTTTGAGATAGTACTGGGTTGTAGAATTGCTATAAGGGCCCCTCTTGAAATGTCAGTCAAGGAAGGACTGGATGCATTTCTGTAGGAATCATCTGGTTTTTAATTACATGTGTTCACTGATCTCCCATTTGTTTGATGGGTGCAACTTAAAAAAAAAAAAAAAACTAAAATCCAGCAGAGATATAAGGTTATGTCTATTGATAAATTTCATGTTGGTTCTCTCTTTAGAAGTAATATAAAGTTGCTCTGCTAAGTGGGAGTCTTGTGTGTGAACTTCACAGGTAGAGTGCGTTGAGATGCAGAGGATATCCTGTAGTTATTTGGGAATACTCATCCCTGTAGCCCCACAGCTCCAGCTTATAACTTCATAGTTCATGATAACATAAATTATATTAAAACTACATTAGTAAAGTACTGCTATGGTCTCTCCCATATTGACAAGATACTCTATTATTCAAAGTTTATTGCTATCACTAGTTAGACACTTCCAAACTAGAAAACTGTGCTCCCTATTTTTTCATTTGGGTCTTCTAATTTTATTTGCATGTATAACATCTGCTTAGCTCAAAGCAGTGAACAAGCTATTAAGACTTTGCTGATAATGGGAGCTTCAAAATTTTTATTTACATATGTTTCAGTCTAAAATACGCACTCTTGGGACACACATACACATCAATACAAATGCGCACCAGCAAGAATTTTACTTCTAATCCATGTAGATGATTCACAATTATTCTTAACATTTATCACTACCAATAATTTGCCTTTTTGTTTATTATCTTATTCCTCAAATGTGATGTAAATATCATGGGGAGGGTTATAGAATGGGTTTCTTAGAGATTCTGAGATGAAGGGTGACTTGTAGATTTATTTGGCAGTATTTTGAGAGATTTACCACTAAAAATGTTGGGAAGGCAAGACTGAGCACAGGGCAAAACTGACTGGGAATGCAATTGCAACTGGGACTTAGCTGGTCTTACAAGAAGCTTTGGAGCTGTGATGACCTTCCAGAGAGGCCGCTCCTACGGGGGACAGATTGGA
Organism: Callorhinus ursinus; assembly: GCF_003265705.2. Classification (NCBI taxonomy): domain Eukaryota; kingdom Metazoa; phylum Chordata; class Mammalia; order Carnivora; family Otariidae; genus Callorhinus; species Callorhinus ursinus. The sequence goes on from NW_027397070.1 coordinate 56,572,005, forward strand.
GGGTGAGGTGAAGGAATGGTAACCTTGGGTCAAGAATTTCCTATGGCCAAGAGCAATTCCTGAGGATGGATGCAGTTGTGAGCCAGTAGCATTTGATGTTGCCAGCAAGTGGGACACAGCTGTGTTTTACCTGACATGGCACAAATTTCACGACAGGGGTTTTGGCTTTATTTGCATTGTCCTTTCCCATATTCCCAAAGCTTAGCATAGTGCCGACCAGATGGCATGTGTTCAGTGGATAACGGCTAAAAGAAAATAAATTATTTATCACAATCTTGCAATGTATAGGTTATTAGATCTAGAAAATCATGACAAAATAAGGTATAAATTACAGTCCAGACCGAGAAGGAAGAAAAATTGTCTTAGTGTTCTCCCTGTGAATGCAAAGCATAGATATAACATTATGTTTAATATAAAACAAAATTGTAGGATTTTTTTGACCTAATAAATGCTTTGGTAAATATTAATATTATATGTAAGGAGCTCTCAGTATTAAAAGGCGGTATAGGTGAGACCATTTGAAATTTTGTAGATCTCCATCAGTGTCTGTGAATCTGGTAAGTTTGGAAATAGATATACTGGTTTATTCTAGCATACTTCAAATAAAAGTGTTCTAGGGAACTTCAGGTACATAACAATTACATATGACATCTTTAGCTAGTATCTTAATTTATTGTTCAGAAAATTGTGATGGCTTTAATTTGATTAAATCTACTCAAAAACTGTGTGTTCATTTCTATGGATACATTCTAAAACTGGAATAATATAGAAAAGTACATCAATGCCCCAGGGCATGCACAGAATATAAATATGTGGAGCACTAAATGTGTACCATTATAGAGGAGCAAAAATATCAGGCTGGTCAGTTTCTCCTCTTCACCTTTAATGCCATAGGAGAATGGAAGATCAATCAAATATTAAGGGAAAAGTTGTATCAGCCATGGAGTAGATAGTGAGACAAGCTTTTCTACAGCTATCAAGCCCATAGAGAGTTCTGTACCTGTTAAAAACCAAGGAAAATTTTCTCCATGATCTCTTTGTGAGAGCACTGTTTAAGATAAACTATAGGTAATAAAGGAATGTCTGGGGTAGTTAAATATAGGACTGACACTGGAGATTTGAAAAATGTTTAAGTATAAAACTAACATTAACATGAATGTAAAATTAGATTGCAAAACAGAATATAAATATAGATGCTATGACAATGTAAAAACAACAGAACACAACTTAAGAGGAAAAGGGGTAAAGAAGTTATGAGAGTAGATTCAGTATTTCTCTTTTGCTGATAAGTCAAGTGATAGATTCACAAACATTTAAAAGTACTTAGAAAGATAGTGGCACCTAGGTGGCTTAGTTTGTTAAGCATCTGACTCTTGGTTTCAGCTCAGGTCATAATCTCAGGGTCCTGGGATCAGCCCTGCAAAGGACTCAGTGTTCGGCGCAGAGTCTGCTTGTCCCTCTGCTCTTCCCCCTGCTTGGCGATCTCTCTCTCAAATAAACAAATAAAATCTAAATAAATAAATAAATAAACTCAGAAAGATAAATGTTGAGGAAATGGGATGACTGACTTTCTATATAATAAATTTTTATATAATATTATTGTATAAAATATAATTTTTAAAGTACAGAATAAATACAAGCATTCCTATATAGTGTAAGGCTTACACACACATATACCAAGCAGACACAGACATGGCAATGAAAACCATAGTGAGATTTGTTTGTTGAAAGTATTAAAACCAGGGTGCCTGGGTGGCTCAGTTGGTTAAGCAACTGCCTTCAGTTCAGGTCATGATCCCGGAATCCTGGGATCGAGTCCCACATCGGGCTCCCGGCTCATCAAGGAGGCTGCTTCTCCCTCTGACCCTCTCCCCTCTCATGCTGTCTCGATCTCTCTCTCTCTCTCTCTCAAATAAATAAATACATAAAATTTAAATATATATATATATATATATTAAAACCAATATTATAACCCAAAATCATCTGACGGAGCTAATATGAAATATATCTGCCATATGATAATTATAAACTGAGCGAGAACACATATTAAAAGATTTGTGAAATGGGACATAAACCCCAAATCTAGGTTAAAAATCTAGGATATAGTAAAGAAACACAGATAAAACAGTGATTGAGGAAATCTGAAAATAAAAAGAGAAGCAAAGGTGTATTTGGCAAATGCAAACAAAAAAGAAATGTATAACTAATGAATCGTTGAACACTACATCAAAAACTAATGATATATTATATGTTGGCTAACTGAACATAATAAAAAAAAGAAACATGCAGTTTACATGTTATCTCAGACTTTCGCATAATTATATACTGGACAATATCAACATGCATAAAGCAAATATTAAAAGTAAACTTGGAATACAGAGAAACTCACTAGTAACAGGAAATTTTACTTTTCTCAGTCCATGAGGGATTACTTGTGTAAAAAAAATAAAATGGGGCGCCTGGGTGGCTCAGATGGTTAAGCATCTGCCTTCGGCTCAGGTCATGATCCCAGGGTCCTGGGATCGAGCCCCGCATCGGGCTCCTGGCTCAGCAAGGAGCCTGCTTCTCCCTCTCCCTCTGCCTCTCTCCCTGCTCATGCTTTCTCTTCTCTCTCTCTGTATCTCTGTGTCTCAAATGAATAAATAAAATCCTTTAAAAAATAAAAAAATAAAAAAATAAAAATAAATAAATAAAAAAATAAAATAACCAGCACTAATGATATATAACCATCTGAAAATCATAAAAATAAAAAAAATAACTTGTCAGGTATTAATGGAATATTCACAGGCATTAACAATATATCAGTTTGCAATAAACTAATCATACTGCCAAATGAAATTCTGTAAATTAATAACAAAAACAGAACCAAAATGATCCTTTCACAAAGAAATTAACATAATAATACACTTTATTAAATGACAATTTAATGAAAGAAAAAATACAAATATTAATATCGGAATTCCAAGAAAATCAAAATAATAGTTAAAATTGCATTACTCAGAACTAATGGGACTCAACAAAATTAGTGTTCTGAGGAAAATTCATACTCATGAAAATTACATTAATCTAAAAATAAAGAAAAATTAAACTTTACATACAAAAAAAGTTAGACTAAAATAACCAAAAACATAAAGATAATATGAAGGAAGGAATGAATAAATATATGAAAAATATTTTAAAATACAAATAAATAGATTTATAAGTAAGACACAAAAATTTGCTCTTTGAATAAAAATAATGTAGAAACATCAACACTGACCTATATGAGAATAATGTAAAATCAAAAAATGAAAAATAATAGAAAGTAGGAGCAAAAAACCAAACCTGAGTTATTTAATTTGTTCTCTGTATTTATAGGTCTGATTCTGGTTTTTTGTTTGTTTGTTTGATTGTTTATTTGTTTTGCATTTTAGATTTCATATGTAAGTGAAATCATATGATATTTGTCTTTCTCTGTTTGACTTATTTCACTTAGGATAATATCCTCTAAATCCATCCATGTTGTTGCAAATGGCAATAACATCTTTATTTATGCTGTATAATATTCCATATACATATACCACACTTTCTTTATCCATTCATGTATCAACAGACACTTAAGTTGCTTCCATATCTTGGCTATTGTAAATAATACCACAATAAACATAGGGGTGAATACTTTTTCAAATTAATATTTCCATTTTCTTTGGGTGAGAACCCAAAACTGAAATCATATGGTATTGCTATATTTAATTTTTTGAGGAACTCCCATACTGTTTTCCACAGTTGCTGTAACCAATTTACATGTCCACCAACAGTGCGCAAGGATTCCTTTTCTTCCACATTCTCATCAACACTTTTCTTTCCTGTCTTATTGATTCTAGCCATTCTGACAGGTATGAGGTATCATATAGTTTTTGATTTGCATTTCTCTGATGACTAGTGATGTTGAATATCTTTTCAATGTGTCTGTTGGCCATCTAGATGTCTTCTTTGGAAAAATGTTTATTCAGGTCCTCTCACTATTTTAATCAGATCATTTGGGGAGTTTTTTTTTTGTGTTGGGTTGTATAGATTCTTTATATATTTTGATATTAGTCCCTTATCAGATATATCATTTGTAAATATCTTCTCTCATTCAGTAGACTGCCTTTTTGTTTTGTTGATGCTTTCCTTCGCTGTGTAAAATCTTTTCATTTTGCTGTAGTTCCCAGTAGTTTATTTTTTGCTTTTGTTTACCTTGCCTTAGCAGATATACCTAGAGAAATGTTGCTACATCAGATGTCAAAGAAATTACTGCCTATGTTTTCTTCTAGGAGTTTTATGGTTTCAGGTCTCACATGTGGGTCTTTAACCCATTTTGAGTTTATTTTTGTGTATGGTGTAAGAAAGTTGTCCAGTTTCATTCTTTTCCATGTAGCTGTTCAGCTTTCCCAGCACCTTTTATTGAAGAGATTGTCTTTTCCCCATTTTGTATTCTTCTATCCTTTGCCATGGGTTAATTGACCATATAAGCGTGGGTTTATTCTGGCTCACTATTCTGTTGCATTGATCTGCATGTTTGTTTTTGTACTAGGACCTTACTGTTTGATTAGCTTTGTGGTATATATTGAAATCTGGAATCTCAATACCTCTAGCTTTGTTCTTTCTTAAAGAAATTGTTTGTGGTCTTTTTGTTATTCTAATTCTATAAAAAATGTTGTTGGTATTTTGATAGGAATTGCATTTAATCTGTAGATTTTGGGGGGTAGTATGGATATTTCATCAATATTAATTCTTATAATCACAAACATGGAATATCTTTTTCATTTGCTTGTGTGATCTTCAGTTTCTCTCATCAGTGTTTTATAGTTTTTAGAGTACAAGTCTTTCATCCCCTTGATTAAGTTTATTCTTAGTTTTTGTTGTTGTTGTTGGTTTGTTTGGCACAGTTACAATGGAATTGTTTTCTTAGTTGCCTTTTTGCTACTCTGTTATTAGTATATAGAGATGTTACTGATTTCTGAGTATTAATTTTAAATCCTGAGATTTTACTGAATTTATTTATTACTTCTAATAGTTTTTTAGTGGAGTCTTTAGGGTTTTCTATATAGAGTATCATGTCACCTGCAAATAGTGACAGTTTAACTTCTTTCCTACCAATATGGATGCGTTTTATTTCTTTTTCTCGTCTGATTGCTAGGACTTCCAGTACTATGTGGAATAAAAGTGGTGGGAGTGAACAACCTTGTCTTCTTCCTGATCTTAGAGGCAAAGCTCTCAGTTTTTCACCATTGAGTATGAGGTTAACTTTGTTTTTCTCATATATTGCTTTTATTATATTGAGGTATGTTTCCTCTAGACCCTCTTTTTTGAGAGTTTTTTATCAAGAATGAATGTTGAACTTCATCAAATGCTTTTTCTGCATCTATTAAGATGATCATATGTTTATCCTCCATTTTATTGATGTAGTGTATGCCATTGATTGATTTGTAAATATTGAAACTGATAATTGCCAGGGAAAAGGGGGTTGGGGGATGGGACAAAAGTGGAGGGGAGGAAGAGATCCAGGCTTCTACTTATGGAATGAATAAGTCATGTGATGAAAGGTACAATGTTGGGAATATAGCTAGTGATATTATAATAGTACTGTATGGTGACAGATGATAGGTACAACTGTGGTGAGCAGAGCATAATGTATACAGATGTTGAATCACTACATATACACTGGAAACTAATGTAAAACCGTGTGTCAATTATCCCCAGATTAAAAAAAAAAGGCTACATTGTACAATGCAAATAAACTTGAAAAAATGGTCAAAAATGACAAAGGGTATTAAGAGTACTGAGTAATGTCAAAAGAAAAAAATGGTTGATTTTAGGAAACTATACATTATCAAAATTGACCTCATAAGAGATTAAAAGTCTAAAAAAGGAAACTTCCAACTTGGCCATGGAGAGTGTGTTAAAAAATAATTAAAGAGAAACAATTTATATGACACAAACCTTTCTTAACACTTCATGAAGTTTATAGTCTCCTTTTGTAGAACTGTAAAGTGGGATGGAAGGCAAGCAGCTTTAACAGGATAAACAATAAAGAACAAGGGAGAAAAACATAGAAAACACCTGACTGGCTAAGGCCACACAGTCAACTTTTTGGGGTGACAAGGCCAGAGTTAGCTTGTATTTGGAGATTGGTTGACTGGGTATACTATGTTTCTGTTAAGCAGAATGTTTACAAGGGTACAAAAGTTATTTAAGTTTTGTTTTGCTAATGTGACACCCCATGCAGAGGTGACTCCATCTTGGGCCTAGAAATATATTTTGACAGGCATTATTAAAGATCTACTTTTAAGCAAATACTGCCACAGCCAAATCTTTTACAAGCAAAATTTTACCAAACATTTAAACAAAAGATGAGTCCCATGCTATTTAAACTATTTTGGAACATGGAAAAAGGAAAGAAAACCTCCAAACTCTATGTATGAGGCAAGTATAACATTGATTCCAGCATTTAGCGTACAAAAATTAGAAGAATTTTCTCTTATCACTATTAATAAAAATCATAAACAAAGTACTAGGAAAATCCCACAGAACATGAAAATAAAAACACGTTACTAGTGTGGTTTATTCCAGGAATACTAGTGTATATCAACATTATGAAATCTGTTAATAAAGCAATAAAATGACGAGACAGAATGCAATAATCATTATTAATTTAAAAATAATCAGTCTTTAAATAAGAATAGATGGATATTTGTTATCATAACAAAAATGACCCTATTTCAAACACAAAACCAAAAACATGCTTAATGTAGAAAAACCTTGATCAAGTCCCACTAAAGTAAGGAACAAGAAATGGATTGCCAACCTGACCACTAGTATTAAACATTGACAGCACATATATTAGGAAAAAGAAAAAAAAAGTATAAACATGGGAAAGAAAGATGTAAAACTATCTCTATTTGCAAATGATGTAATTGTATGATAAGATAATTTAAGTAGCAGGATATAAAATTACTATATAAAAACAAATCAGATATATTTTAAAAAGTTAGTAGGATGATATAATAAAGAAATACATTTATAATAACAATAAATAAATATTAAAAAGAAAATATCTGGAAATGAACTTAATATGTAAGAACTGTCTTTTACAAAGACTTTACTGAAAAAGAAATAAAAGAAAAAAGGGAAAGAACTTGAATAAATGGAAAAACATACTACATTCTTGTTTTAAAAGACTCAAAATTCATAAAAATGTTAATGTACTTTGTAAATATAATGTGATACAAGTAAAAACACTATCTTTGTCTGTTATTTGGAAAAACCAGTTCTGAACCTGAAATAGAAAAATTAAAAGATTGGAATTCTGGTTGCTACTTTAGAAAGAACTTGGAACTTGTCATTGCTCTTCATATAGAAGGAAAACAAAACAAACAAACAAACAAAAACCACAACTGTCCAAAATGAAAACCAAAGACTTGCTACTCAGAAATCTGAATAGCCTGGTGAATCCATAGAGTCACAGTTGAAATCTGCTTAACCTGGGGCAGAAGACTCTGGGGCTACAAATTGGTAGGAAAACTCAGAGGGTAATTGTGATGAATTTCTAGACGTTGAATGTGGAGACTGAGAAACTTCTTATGGCTAGTTTCTTAGGAGGACCCCTGTGCTTTCATGAGCTTTTCTTCCTGAATTCCCACCAGGTTCTCATGGGCACAGTCTGAAAAAAAATCCCCTCAGATGTTACTTTGTTACTGGCAGAGAAAAGGGAAGAGCAAAAAATTTGAAATACATCCAAAACCTTCTCCATAACAAAGGCCTACACCACAGAAAAATAGCTTATCAGAGCTCTGTCCAAGAGCCCTGGGCAAAGGACATTCTTCTCTTCCATTCCCCTTAATCTCCAGTCTCCCAAAGGAGAAGGGGAGACATTATATAGGAAAAACACTTGTGGAGGTAGTAGATCAGAGAGACCCAGGTCTATTAAGACTGGTATTAAATCATAAGATTATAGAATGTTTCCCTCCCACCATGTCTTACCCCTATACCATGTAGTCTCTGGAATAGTAGTGAATTACATCTGACTAGGTGGCTTAAATAAAAGAAATTTGTTTTCTCACAGTTCTGGAAGTTGGGTAGTCCAAGATGAAGGTGGTGGCCAATTGGTTTCTGGTAACTCACTTCCTGGCTTTAGTTGGCTGCCTTCTTGCTGCATACTCACATGGCAGAGATAAACGTTGTGAAGTCTCCCATTTCTTTTCTTATAAAAACAGTAGTCCTGTTAGATGAGGGCTCCATCCTTAATGACCTCATTTAACCTTAATTCCTCCCTCTAAATAAAGTCACATTGTCAAACCGCATATGAATCTCCACAGAAACAATCCAGTCCATAACAGTAGAGAAGCTCAAAGTCAAGAGGCAAGACAATAGCAAAGGTAGTAGAGGAATATAAAGCCTCTGCTATTGATAACTACAAAGCCCAACTCCTGCCTAGATTTACATAAATCCTCACAATAGATTATTTACCTCAATTTCAATTACCTGATAAGATATATCTAACTAAAAAATTACAGGATAAGAAAACTACAGAACAATATTCCTTATGAATATTGATTCAAAATTCCTCCACAAATTATTGATAAATTGAATTTAACAATTTATTTATTTTTTTAAGTTCTTTTTTTTAAATTTTATTTTATTATGTTATGTTAGTCACCATACAATACATCATTAGTTTTTGAAGTGGTGATCCACGTTTCATTGTTTTCATATAACACCCAGTGCCCCATGCAGTATGTGCCCTCTTTAATACCCATCACCAGGCTAACCCATTCTCCCACCCCCCTACCCCCTAAAACCCTCAGTTTGCTTCTCCAAGTCCATAGTCTCTCATGGTTCATCTATACCTCTGAATTACCCCCTTCATTTTTCCCTTCCTTCTCCTAATGTCCTCCATGGTATTCCTTATGTTCCACAAATAAATGAACTTTTGGGACATCATCAAAGGAAACAGTCAACAAAACAAAGAGGCAACCCACAGAATCAGAGAAGATATTTGCAAATGACACTACAGATAAAGGGCTGGTATCCAAGATCTAGAAAGAACTTCTCAAACTCAACACCCAAAAAATAAATAATCAATTCAAAAAATGGACAGAAGACATGAACAGACACTTCTCTGATGAATTTATCAATTTAGAACAAGAACAAAAGATGGTTGTCAAATAGGATTTATTCCACATATTCAAGGCTGGTTTAACATTTAAAAATCAATTAATATAATACATTAAGAAAATTCATGCAATCATATCAATATTACCAAAAAGTATTTGAAAAAAATCCAAATCTTTTCATGATTAAAACTCTCAGCAAATTAAGAATGAAGGGGACCTTCCTCAACTTAATAATAAATATTTATTAAAATTTGTAACTCACTTTAGACTTAATGGTTAGAGACTGGGCACTTTTCCCCTAAGATTGGAAAAAAAGATAGGGATGTCTTCTCTCACCACTCCTATTCAACACTCCACTGGAAGTCTAGATAATGCAAAAAGAAAGAAAAAAAAAACAGAAAAAAAATCTGGATATTGAAAGGAAAAATAATCTCTCCCTTTTCAAGATGAAACCAATATCTCTGTAAAAAAAATTCAAAGAATCAATAAATAAATCCTGGAATTAAGTGACTAGAGAGACAGACTGTGTACCAACAGTGAACAACTGGTACCTAAAGAACAAATAGCACCTAAAGAATTAAATATTTAGGTATAAATATGGGGGTGCCTGGGTGGTTCAGTTGGTTAAATGTCTGCCTTTGGCTCAGGTCATGATATCAGGGTCCTGGGATTGAGCCCTGAGTGGGGCTCCCTGCTCAGCGGGGAGTCTGCTTCCCCCTCTCCCTCTGATGCTTCCCTTGCTTGTACTTGCTCTCTCAAATAAATAAACAAAATCTTTAAAAATTATTTAGGCGTAAGTCTAACAAATACATATACAGACTCTACACATGGAAAACTACAAAACTCTGATGAAAAATCTTTAAAATGATTTAAATAAATAGAGAGATAATACGTGTTAGTGGATTGTATTTCTTAATATTTGTTAAGATGCCAATTCCTCTCAACACAACTTGTTATATAGATTCTACAAAGTCCCAATGAAAACCCAGCAAGCTATTTTGTGGGACAAATGCATTCTAAAGTGTATTTGGAGATCAAAAATCAAGAATATCCAATCTACTACTGAGGAAGAAAAACAGAGTTTAAGGACTTACACTAGCAGATTTCAAATCTTATTATAAAGCTACAGTAATTAAGATATAATGGTGCTGGTGAAAAGAAACATAGGTCGATCAATATGACAGAAAGGAAAGCCCAGAAATAGGCACAAAAATAGTCAGCTGATGTTTGACAAAGGAATAATGGCAATTCAATGGAAAAGGGATATCGATTACTATTAGAACAATTGCACATACCTTTGCAAAAATAAATACGTTCATAAGACGAATCTACGTCCATTCTTAAATCTTTCATAAAACTTAACTCAAAATGGATCATAGGTCTAAAATGCAAATGCAAACTGTAGAACTTCTAGAAAAAATACCATGAGAAGGAATTTTACATGACCTTGTGTGTGGTAATTCGTTTTTAAATATGTCAATAGTATTATCCATGAAAGAAAAAAAATGATAGGGTGCCTGGGTGGCTCAGTTAGTTAAGCGACTGCCTTCAGCTCAGATCATGATCCTGGAGTCCTGGAATCGAGTCCTGCATCAGGCTCCCTGCTCAGCGGGGAGTCTGCTTCTCCTTCTGACCCTCTTCCCTCTCATGCTCTCTATCTCTCATTCTCTCTCCCAAATAAATAAATAAAATCTTAAAAAAATGATAAACTTAATTAAAAGTTGAATATGTGCCTTATAAGTCATTGTTAAGAGAATGAAAAGACATGCCACAGACTCTTATACATAGCTCATAAAGGAATTGTATCTAAAATATAGAAACAATCCAGGAAGCCTGGGTGGCTCAGTTGGTTAAGCGACTGCCTTCGGCTCAGGTCATGATCCTGGAGTCCCGGGATTGAGTCCCACATCGGGCTCCCTGCTCAGCGGGGAGTCTGCTTCTCCCTCTGACCCGCCCCCCTTTCATGCTCTCTCTCTCTCAAATAATAAATAAATAAAATCTTTTAAAAAAATTAAAAAAATAAAATATAGAAACAATCCTAAAGACTCAACAATATAAAAATAAACCACCCAATTAAAAATGGGGCCAAAAAATCTGAATGGATACTACATCAGAGTAGATATGCTGAGGGAAAATAAGTATATAAAAATGCTCAATATCAATTGTTATTAAGGATTTGCAAATCAAAAAAACAATGAGATACAATTTCATACCTATTAAAATAACTAAAATACCAAATAAAGGACAATACCAATTGCTGGAAAGGAGACAAAACAATGGGAAACTCTCATTCATTTTTGGTATGAAATTGAAATTGTATAGCCACTTTGGAAGACAGTCTAGCAATTTCTTATAAAACTAAATACAATCTCACTATCTGATTCAACAGTCATGCTCCTTTGATGTACCCAACTGATTTGAAAACATATTTCCACACAAAAATCTATACATGAATGTTTATAGCAGCTTTATTTATTATTACCAAAAACTGGAAGGAACCACAATGTCCTTCTATAGGTGAATGGATAAACTAACGGTGAAACATCCATTTAATGGAATATTATTCAACAATTAAAAGAAATGGGCTATCAAGCCATAAAAGGATGTAGATGGATTTTAAATGCATATTGGTAAGTGAAAGAAACCAGTCTGAAAATGCTATATACTGTATGATCCCAATTATAGGATTTTCTAGAAAAGGCCATAATGTAGAGTTTTGCTGATAGTTTGACGGGTTGGAAGGGAAGGTTGAATAAGTGAAGTAGAGAGGATATTTTAGAGGAGTGAAACTATTCTGTGTGATACTATAATGGTAAATACAAAATATTAAGAATTTGTCAAAATCCATAAAACTTTACAGAATAGAGTAAATGTTAAGGTGTGTAAATTAAAACAAATGTATTTAGGAGGAAGGGGGATTTTATTGATTGAATATAGAATGTGATGAAAGATTCTAAATATATTACAAATGAATGAAAGAATTTCACTGAAAGGACTGGGGAATAACATGCTAAATTGGAAAACGGAATCTGTAAGTCTAATAGCAAAAGGAAGTATACATAGCACCATACTCTACTCAATACATTTGTTTCTCACAGAAGAACATGACTCCCCACTCCTTAAATTTGGGTGGCCCATAGTGCTTCCTTCCAAATATTATAGTATAAAAGGGTAATATAAAGGGAATAACTTTACAGGAGGAAAACCTCAAAAATACTGCCTCAAGCTGGGTGATCAAGGTTAAATTCAACAGTGATTAATTATGGTGATAATATGTACTCTTGATATAATGTGATGAGAATTGCATTTTATCTCTGTGTTCTTCCTCCACAAAATACACTACCCCAGTCTAATCATCAGAAAAACATTAGACTAATCCTAATTGAGGGATGTACTAAAATACCCCCAAAACTGTCAAGGTCATAAAAAATAAGAAAAGTATAAGAAACACTCACCACCAAGAGGAAATTAAGGAGACATGACTAATAACTATAATATGATATCCTAGATGGGATCCTGGAAAAGAAAAACAGGGTACTAGGAAAAACTGAGGAAATCTGAATAAAGTATAGACTTTAGTAATAATAATAATGGTTAGTTAATAGTGACAAATGTTTCACAGTAATGTGAGATGCGAATAACAGTGGAAATTGGTTATAGATCATACAGGAACTCTTTCTCTACTTACTTTACAAGGATTTCATAAATCTAAACTCTTTTTTAAAATTAAAAAAAAAATTACAAATAAATAAATGAATTGCCAAACAGTTTGTGATACCCTGTGCCTAATATGATATTAAAACATATGAAAAATATTTCATTATTAAAACAATTTTTTTCTTTTCCATGTTAATAGAACAGTTAAACACTACAAGAAAGCCTAAAATTCTATTATACTGAACAATGTAGAATATTAAAAAAAAAAACTATGGAATCATTGATGAAAGGCAGAGCTCAGTAATATTTAATGCTATAAGTATCTGGCAGCCATGTGAAAAAACAATGAAGTTAGATTCGTATCTCATAATGTACAGGGTAAGTTCCCAAATGGATTGGATATTTAAATGCATAAATGAAACCATACATGTATCAGAAAAAGAATATGCAAATTGATTTACAAGCTTTACAGATGGAAAGTCTTTCTAGTTCTCAAAACTCAGTCATGAAAGATATGATTGATAATTATCTCTACCTAAAATAAAAATCTTATACATGGCAAAAAGAGCTAATGTATACATAATAAAAAAACAATAAGAAAGGGAAATAATATTTGCAATTCATTAAAAGCTCCCTAATATAAAAAGTATTTAGAAATTGTTAAGAAAAAGACTACTAAATAGAAAAAGTTGGAAAAAGTATAGAATTCACAGAATAGTGAATACAAAAGGCTTTTAGCCATATTTAAATATCATCAGTTTCTTTCATTAAAAAAAAGAAATATAAATAAAAACAACACAGAACATTTCCATATCAGACTGGGAAAGCTCAAGAATGTAACAATCAATTTTGTTAGTGAAATCATAAAGAAATAAGCATTGTCTTGTATTACTATGGGGTGCATTAATTTGTACAGCTCCCATTCAGTGCAATATATCAATATCTATCATATTTACAAATGCGTATACCCTATTGACTCAGCAAACTTCACGTATAAGAATTTGTCATACAGATTTATTCATCCAGATAGGCAATGTTTTTACAGGGGCATTCATCATAATCTTGTTTGTAAGAGCAAAAGATTTTTAAAAATATCCCTTAGTAGCAATTCAATTAAATAATTTTTGATACATCTATGTAATGGAATATTAGGCAGCAATAAAGGACGAGAAGGTCTCTCTACACTAATATGAAATAAGTACAGTTATCTTGACTGGTAAGTGAGAAAATAAAATACAAAATAAGAATTTTGCCATGTTGAGGGAAGTATAGTCAAAATTTCTTATATAGGCATAAATAAACTCTGTAAGATATAAAGAAGAAATGAGTATTTATTAAGGAAAAAAATTGATGGGAAGAAATGGGAACTGATATATGCATGTGTATACACATGTGTGTGTATATATATATATATATAATTTTTAATAATGTAAATGTGTGTCTATTTTTAAAAAGTTATTTAACTTTTTACCAATTCTTTCAAAAGGACTGAAATGATTGTGCATTTAAACCCAATCTACACCTTGTCAATGTCAAAAGAAAACATGAGTTAATGTTGAAATCACCAATATTAACAATATAACAAAGCAATGTTTACTATTATATAAAATTATCCAATGGATCTCACCCTAGAACTATAGTGAAGGTCAAACTGTTGTTCTTAAAAGAAAACTTTATCACAAGATAGTCTTACTGATCTCCTACTAAATAAATAGGTATCTTACATTTTCATTTGCAATAATTTTTTTTTATTAATTTAGGATGAGTCTTCACACTCCCTGCTCCAGTGAAAACATTTGCTAATACTAAACGAATAATGTTTTATGGTTGAAGACAATTTTCACAGGGTAAAGAGGATAGTACTTGCAACATGAGTTTAGTGTCCTTTGGTCAAAAAAAAATACTGTATTTAAATTCAAATTTCTAAATTTAAGCTTTTATTTAAAACTTGTCAAATGTCTTAATTGTATGACTTCAGCAAGTCACTTTTATTTCAACTTTTCTCAATGAATTGTGGCAAAAATCAGATGACGTTATATGCGTAAGAGCACTTTGTAAATTTTAAGGCACCAGATAACTGTAAATTATTATTCTGACACAGTAATTTGCTAAATTGTATGCTAGGATTCTCAAAACAATGAGTGGATTTTCTTTAAAAAGTTCACCTTTTGCTTATTAGGACAGGAATTAATAACACCTTTAGCTTTGATGTTAGTTGTTATCACTAGATACTGCTGACATGTCTGAGGAACAGTCACATAAAAAGATTTCAAACTGTGTGGGAAGACTAATAAGTGTTAAGGGCAGGACCATGGAAAAAAGAAATAAAAACTAAAAATGAAGAGAGAAGGGATGAAAGCATATGGTGACAAGAATCCATACTTCCAGTGCTTTGAACAGAGTTACCCACATAGATTTCCAACCAGGGATTTTACTTTTTAAAACATTTAAATATTTGTTCACTGTAGTTATGCAGATCATCACAGTAACTTTCCAAAATTTGGAAGAAAAATACGAAAATTAACAAACTTTCAAGTGTGTTCTGAGATACACGTAATGCTATTAGTAATAACAGCAATGCCTAGAGTAATAGTTTATGTTTATATCATAATGAGTTGATTTAGCTACTTTTTCTGGTAGCACTATCTTCCAAGATTATAAAATGGTAGCTCAAGCTAGCATGATATTTGTGCCTTACTATTTTATGGCTTCTTTTCTGCTTAATGTATTGATCCAACTCTATGGATGTATCATTTCTACTCCCTTACTTCTTTATATGCCAGATAGATGTTTTTTTCTACAATTAGAATTTAGCTTCTTTGACTTTGTCCCAGTCTCTGAATTGTTGACTGTCTTCTTAAGAGTTAGTTACTTCAGAACATGAATAGAGAGATTGTCACTGCATGAGTTTTTCTCAGGGTAGATAAGACTTCTACAGGTTTTGGAATTACAGTGATAAATTCTTATGCACATACATGATGTTATCACACTATAGACAAAACAGAACAAGAGTTGATAAATCAGTACTTCCCTCCGCTGATTCACAGAGTTTTCGCTAGCTTGGATTTAATCCAAATTGATCATTGCATACTTTTCATCAACTCAACTAGACAAGTTCCTAGTAAACAGAGAAAAGCTAGAAATACTAAAGATGAAAGGGTTTCTGCATGTCTGGCCTAACCTTGGACAATGTCACTCCTAATAACAACAGATGGTGTTACACCCTCTGAAGTCCTGTTTGTTGATGTTATAAATGACTACAAATTGGGATTTTTAGCGGAAGTGCTGACAAAGACTACATTAGATCATCTCACAAGATGGCATTAACTTGCATTACTGGTAACTGTAAAGGCAGGGTATTCTTACTGCATTATAATTGCATGGCATTCCCTGTAATCCAATATCCCAGAACATTTCAAAAATACATGAGAAAGATGGGAAATTAGCATTTAGCAAGTTGTAAAAGATTACCATATCAGAAAGATGTAGAGTTACTGATTTTTTTTCCTAATGCAATAAAACATGAAATGTTCTTTATCAAAAGCACAGAAGTCAAGAAGGAAGAATTTTAAACCAGGATTCAGAAAGGAAAATGTCAACCGGCCCAGAAAACCTCTTTAGAAGCCCTTTCCTTGGGACTGGTAGTTTCTGGATTGAGAGTTAATTAGCATCAAAGGAGGACAGCTAGAACTGAGTGAGCAGAGATTGGACATACCTCTTTTGGGGCAGTTGTCATGCTCAGGAAGGTCTCTCGGTGACCTTTGGTCACTGACAGTTGTCAAATGTCAGTCATAGCAAATGCCTTACTGATAATTATCATATGTTAGAATTCAAAGAGAATTTATGGGCTATAATGATATAAATATGGTTTTACATATATAAATATAATAATAAAGAAACTGAGTGCCAGGAAAGATGAACAGAACTCTCCATATAATGCTTTACCCCAAAATTTGATAATAAGTGAATAGCTGAGTATGCCTAGAACTCAAATTTCCTTTTTCCTAGTTAAGCATTTTTTTTTTTTAACTCTATCCTTATGTATACTACAAGGGTAGTTCTATTACTAATAGTAGTGATTGTTAGTATTTCCATGATAAAACTAGCACTTAAATTTGGCAAACTCTGAAATATGAATCATCTCATCCACAAGCCACTGAGGATTTAATGATTAGCTGCTTTCATTAAAATCCCAATGAATCTGATTCAGAAACTGAGGAAATAAATAAAAACTAATATATATTATGTGTGTGTATGTATGTGTCACATTACGTGAGAGAAATCACACACAAAACTACAAAATTTTATTCCATTTTCATAATAGTCTTGTATTTAAGTTTTTGTATGAGTATTTTTATGCATAGAGGAAACAAGTTTCAGAGAAGAAAAATAACGTATACAAGTCACATAACATGTAAGTAATGAAGTGAATTTGAATCCACCTTATTGTTAACTTCCCATCTGAGCAAGCAAATAATTTGTCCAAGGTTAAGCAGTAAGCATTAAAATGAAGTTTCAAATACCGGATTTCAGATTCTGTATCACTTGTGTTTTCCATAGCATTGCACTTTAGACTTTTTCCAGAAGTTCCTCAGCATTTTTTATGAGGAGAAACTATTTTTCAATTTCTAAAGCCTTGAAGTTCTGAGTGAGGTATACTTCTTGCCAATATGGATATTTGTGATGAGTCTCAGAAATGGGAATTTGGCAACATTAATCAGCTTGAAGGTCTACTCAATATAACACTTGGATCTCCTTTTGAGATTTCTACTGGTTGGTTAAGAGTTTTTATTACATGTATTCTCACGCACATTAAAATGACATACACACATACACACATATAGTGTATCTATTTATCTATCTGTCATCTATCTTTTTACTTATCATCAATTTAAATCTAGTGGGTTGACATAGGTTAAAAATATAAATACAACCACATTTCTTCATTTTTTAAAAGGTTTTATTTATTTATTAGAGAGAGAGAGACAGAGCATGACCAGGGGAGGAGCAGAAGGAGAGGGAGAAGTAGACTCCCTGATGAGCACAGAGCCCCACACAGGGCTCTATCCCAGGACCCTGAAATCATGACCTGAGCCAAAGTCAGATGTTTGACTGAGCCACCCAGGCGCCCCTCAAGGTCACTTTCTTGAAAAGGATGGATCAATAAATAGTCCCCAACATAAGGTACAATATGTTGTGTGCCCCAGAATTAACAGGGCCACATCAGGTATATGGAGGCAGAAACCTCTAGGCAGGAGTGATTTTTGTGGTCAGGTAAATTGAAGCTTCCTGTTTCCAGATATCTTTCTGATTTTATTCACAGACTGGTGTATAGTAAAGATAAAGGGTCTTGTCTCAATCCTATAAGCTTTCTGATATTTAGAGGCAAAGTAGGAGAAAAATGGTAAAACAAAGAAGATTGAGAAGGAGTAGCTCATGAAGTAAGAAAAAAACCAGAATGCGGACTTTCAGAAACCATGTGGAAAAGAAGTGCATATTTTATGAAGTAAAAAGTGGATACTGAGTGTTGTTATATGTAAGTGAGGAATGACTAAATTCTATTCTGGAAACCAATATTACACTATATGTTAACTAACTAAAATTTAAATAAAAACTTGAAAGAAAGAAAGAAAAAGAAGAAAAAGAAAGAAAGAAAGAAAGAAAGAAAGAAAGAAAGAAAGAA
>NW_027397070.1:56590581-56622433 GCF_003265705.2 Callorhinus ursinus
TTAAGATTTTTTTTTTAATTTATTTGACAGATAGACAGCACAAGCAGGCAGAGTGGCAGGCAGAGGGAGAGGGAGAAGCAGGCTCTCCGCCGAGCAGGGAGCCAGACATGGGGCTCCATCCCAGGACCCTGGGATCATGACCTGAGCCGAAGGCAGCCGCTTAACCGACTGAGCCACCCAGACGCCCCAGTAGACCCATCTGCTGTTGAAGAACAGATTTGATAATCCAATGACAGTCTTAGTGGTGGTTGGCTCAAATGATTGGATGGAGCTCGCACCAAAAATCTTTGGAGCTGGGAAGGAGTGGGCTAGGGAAAGCCTCGGAAGCAGAAACATTTCTTCTATGCCCCGAAACTCCTGGTATAACGTTACTGGCAAAGCAGTCACCTGATAAATATTTGTTGATTGATTACAACATCAATAGAATCAAAGAATTTGCACGTGATAATAGGCCTGAATATTTCATAGAACTCATATGGGAAAATGAAGGATAAATGATGTGATTAAAGTCTATGAAATTTTGAAGGATCTGAATTGAGTGAATGCAAATGTCCTCATTAAATGCTTGATTATTAGTATGTTGAGGATCTCTTTAAACTTGAAAGAGACAATTGTGAATAAATGAGGGTAATAAGACTAATCATCAAAAGGTTAATGCACCTTTGGATCAAAAGTGGCAGGGTAGGCTGGACATATAGGAAGGCTTGAGAAGAATTGAGATAAGTTGATGAATGACATATCCAGAGTGGAATTTAATATAATTTAATTCCATACACATTTGGAGACAATCCCATACCCACTTGAATCTGACATTATGGAACAAAACAACATCCTTCTATAAATTCCTCCTCATTTCCTCTCTTAAGAACTTAATGATGTTCTGAATTGTCGTGGTTCTGTCATTTCTCACATATTTTCAGTGCAGGACAACTATTTAGAAGGAGAGCACGACTATTCAAGGACCTTGTAACAAAGAACATTTTTCCTCTGTTTGGAAAGATTGTTGTTAGAATCAAGGGCACAGCTTTGGAATGTCCTTAGCCCCAGATCAACTGAACAGAACTGGAAATGAATGAAGAGACATTATAGCCAAAGAGATTTTACCCACAGGTGGAAGAATATAGATTTTCCTCCTGGTTGAATGATTTGAGTTCCACTGGTAAAAGCATCTTTGTTGAAGAGAGGAAGGAGATTATTTCTATTGCTGATCTAAATCTGTGTCAACTTACACCATCTAAATGTATCCCCTCCCAATAAAATTCAGTTCATTTTGAAATTGTTTTACATAAAAAATACCTAACAACTTGTTGAACATAGTATTTTACTGAGTTGACCATTTTGTTTAGGTAGAAATGATTCAATTATATATATATTAGTCATCAGAAAATGGCATAAAATAGTATTCCATATTTTGTTTAATATTTTACTTTATTAAAAATAATTTCTATACTTTTTACCTCATAAATTACTAAAGAACAAGGGAACCCAGTTTCCAAGTATCTTCAATAGGGTTTTATGTATACATTTTTTAAAAGATTTTATTTATTTATTTGAGAGAGAGAGAAAGTGACAGAGAGAGAAAGAGCAAGGGGAGGGGCAGAGGGAAAGGGAGAAGCAGACTCCCTGCTGAGCAGGGATCCTGATAAAGGGCTCGATTCCGGGACTCTGGGATCAGCACCTGAGCCAAAGGCAGCTGCTTAACCAACTGAGCCACCAGGCCCTTCTCTGTATGTATTTTGTGTAGGTAATTTAACACATGACTGTTTTGTGATATTTAATGGCTGGATAGATATAAACCATGTCCATATTAACAACCACTCTTGATAAAAAGCATTTTGTGTCAAAGTTGTTTCATCCAAATCCACTTTTAGAACCCAGGTACTTTTATAAAAAAATATGATTAAAATACAAAAACTTCAGTTGGTTTGCAATTCTAAAAAAAAAAAAAAAAGAAGAAGACTGTAGTTCTGAGCCAATATGTGTGAATAACTTCTAATCGCTAAAACTATTTACAGTAATAGATTCTTGCAATGAGGGTTCATTGCTAGTATTATATATGACCTGACAGGGCAGCCAATGTTTCTGCTGTCCAGTGTCAATGTGCCAGCACCCCCTGGTGGGCACTGTTAAAAATAAAATTTAGTTTTACTGATAAGAAAGGTTAAAGGTGTTTGCTGGTATTCGGTTTATTGTGTGGGAATGCATTTGCACAATCCAGATAGCTTTGTGTTTCTGACTGAATACTGTCAAAAGAATATTATGTAACTACAAAAACACGTTAGGATGCCACCAGCTCTCATTGCCCTGCAATATCTTTGTATTTAGAGTTCACATGTGCATTTTTGTATTTGTGTGTGTGTGTGGGTGGGTGGGTGGGTGGGTGGGTGGGTGTGGGTGTGGGTGTATAAGGTAATATGAGCTATACATCATGTGTGTTTGCTTAACAAACATTTTTTTTTTAATTTTAGGTATATATTCCTGCAATTACAACCAGGGTTTAAACTCTTTCCTCGAGTTATTGTGGTATAGAAAAAAGCATGGATTTCTGCATGAGACTAATTTTATTTGACCTCTAATTCTCTCAAATATTAGTATTGTGATTTAGAGAAAATTACTTCGCCTTTTGAACCTAATTTTCTTCATCTGTAAAACAAGGGTAGAAATACACACTGATTATTACAAAGTAGAAATGGTCAAGGCTCGCCCAAATGTTTTAGGCAATTTTTCCTGGAGTCCTCTTTCAGCATCTGTTCTTAACAGTACACATCTTTAAAATGCATAAACATGCACAAATTTTTATTGCTGAACATCAACAATGATGTAAAAAAAACTAAGGAATTTTAAGCATCAAAATGCATTATAGATGGTGCTTTACGCTAAAATAAACACAAAGTAAACAACTAGATATTTATCTTGATAGGAATAAATTTATATTTTTTCTGTATTATCCTTGGTACCTGACATAAGTTAATTATTGAGAATTTTACAATAAATGTTTATCAATTGATTGATAGAAGGTGCAGGAGCTCTAAAATTAGTCAAATTAAGAGCTAGAACTTATTAGTGAAATGACATTAAGCTTGGCGGGGTTTATAGAAATGCTTTTCTGTGAAATTATTTATAGATGTGAAAGAAAATGCCTTTAAAATTCACTCCCAAAATATTAATCTCTTTTTTTTGTAAAGATTTTATTTATTTATTTGACAGAGAGAGAGGGAGAGAGGGAACACAAGCAGGGGGAGTGGGAGAGGGAGAAGCAGGCTTCCCGCTGAGCAGAAAGCCCGATGTGGGGCTTGATCCCAGGACCCCGGGATCATGACCTGAGCCAAAGGCAGACGCTTAACGACTGAGCCACCAAGGTGCCCCAAGATATTAGACTATATATGTATGACTAGTTCTGCAAATCTTGTCTGAATTAACAGGGGATTTAAAACGGTGAAGTAAAATGCAAAGGAAAATGAATGAAAATTTAAGAAAACTGGGCAAGTTTCTTGATAGCAAGGTTTTGAGAAGGATTGTCTAATGTCTCAAAAAGTTGGAATCAGAGGATTGTAAAGCACAAAATACTCAAAGAATGCAAAGTGCAAAAAGAACACATGAAAAGCAATTTACATTTTTTTTTTTTTTTGCAATTATGTTCTGTGATATCTGGAAGCTATTGAAACTGTTGTTTTGGTGAATGCACTTCAGAATTTCTTGGTTTCATGCTTTAGAAACAATCTGGTTTATGGTTCGTTGAACAAAATAGATCTTCTCTGACCACAATGGTCTGTGGTGAAGGCTTTCACCAATGGATTCCAATGCTCATTTCCATTGGCTATGTTCTTAATTTACCATATGTGAACATGGTATATTTACATATATTTTAATGCTTCTATATTCTTCTCATGGCTAGATGGGAACTTCCTCTGGGCATGGACATTCTTTTTCCTTTTAATGCCACATGTTACAGATAACCAGGTCAGATTTTCCAATAAGTTTGCAATTATTCCAAGGCAGCGTTTCCCAAACATTTGTGGCCATAAAACCACTTGGAATGGTGTGAAAAAATACAGATTACTTGAATTCACCCCAGAACACTGAGTCATAATTTTCCTTTGAAGGTGCTTAGAAATCTATATTTATAAGAAACAACCAAATTTATTCTTATGGTTATTTAAACATTAGGCCTATTCAATTGATTCGATTCAGAACAAGTTTACTTAAAGGGAATGTAAGCGCAGAGAACTCAATTTAAACATAAAAACATGCTAGATAGAGGTTATTTAAAAAACAAGTAGTGAAATTATAGTGGTCATTTCTTTCCTATAACTTTAAACATCCTTGTTCATTCTTTAGGGTAATGAAATGAACTTTATTTTTTTCAGTTTGAGCTAGGTTTTATGTAGGAAATGACAACAGATAACTTAATAATTCAACTTTCTTTCTCTTATCTCATTTTATTTTTGGCTGAGGGAACACTCCCTGCTAGAATGAGGAATCACTAAAATGTCAGAAGTTTTGAATTTGATAAATTTAGATAAATAGATATCCTATTCCATAAAAATAGATAGATGATAGATAGATAAAGACAATGTCTATTAGCAAATGTGTGAGTTTTCAAATTGCTGTGTCCAAATTACCATAAATGTAGTGGCTTAAATTGAAAAAAAAAAAATCATTATCTCACAGATTCCTCAGGTCGGAATTCCAGCAGATTTTAACTGGATCCTCTACTGAGCATCTTACAGAGTTGAAATCAAGGTGTCAGCCAACTGAATACTCGTCTGGAGTCCTGACTAAGGAAAAATATATTTCTAAGCTCCTTCTGGTTGTTGACAGAATTTGCTTCCCTGTAGTAATAGACTGTGGTCCCCACTATCTTGCTGGCTATTAACCACGGACCACTTTCAGCTCCTACAACTCACTCACAGGTCCCTGCCATGTGGACTTCTTGATCTCAGCCACAGAGAATTTCTTTTACTTCATTACTTCTTACTTTTCAAATCTCTCTGGTTCCATTTTATTACCAGATGGAGAAATCTCTGCTTTTAAAGGGCTCATGTGATTACATCCATCTCACTCAAATAATCTCCATATCTTAAAGTCAATTGATTTGGGACTTGAATTATATCTGCAAAATTCCTTCACAGAAATTATGCAGAGTAGGGTTTGGTTGAGAATGGACATCTTGAGATGCCATTTTAGAGTTCTGTCTCTCAAAGCAGCTAACACTGGAAGCATTTTTTCCACATGCAGATGATTTAAAAATATGTCACAAAATCTAGCGCTAGAGTTTTAAGGAACTTCCACAGTTTGTATTAGAGTCAGAATGAAAGAAACAATACTTCTAAAGGACAGTTAAGGACCACAGTGGCATGCTGGATGAAGAAATGCTTCTACACAGAGGTATGTAACCTAATTGTCAAGAATACCTTTGAGGATCTGATGGAAGATTAGAATTTATTCCCCACTCCCCCAAATGTATACATATATTTCAGCGTTTTTTGGATCCCAAGTTAAGAGTTTCTGATTTAAGTAAAAGTGAATAAAAGTGAAATTAATCAATGCCGGTATGCATCTGAGAAAGTACTATCAAAGAGGTGCAAAGAGAACATAATTGGAGCAGTTTAGAAAAAGAGAAGAGGAATTAGATGAAAATGGAGAGAAAATATACAAGGTAGGGTAGGTCTTTATGTGGTTTCAGGCACCAATTTATGATCCAGTACCAGAAATTGCATGTTACTACTTCAGTACATGATGGATTTAAAGATGAGTCATTTAAAAATGTGCAGTAGTTTATGGGGCGCAGGGCTGGCTCAGTTGGTTAAGCATCTGCCTGCTGCTTGAGTCATGATCCCAGGGTCCTGGGATTGAGCCCCATATCAGGCTCCCTGCTCAGCAAGGAGCCTTCTCCCTCTCCCTCTGCCGTTTCCCCTGCTTGTGCTTGCTTGTTCTCTCTCTCTGTCAAATACATAAATACATACATACATACATACATACATACATACATACATACATAAATACATAAATAAATATCTTTTAAAAATGTGCAGGGGTTTTGAAAGATTTTATTGACAATTTAAGTTAACTTTCTCTTATGCAAGAGAGTTTCGCTTTCTGTATACAAAACATGAGATCTACTTTCTGAAACTTCTGTGAAAATTGAATGATTAAATGTCTAGCATGCTGTCTGGCTCATTGAAAGTGCTTTACAAATGTGTATTTCCTTTTATTTTCGCAAGAGGCTAAGTGCTGGCTAGTACTAATCCTGGAATTTTACGATTGCTGCATCTTTGCTTTGAGTTTAATGCGTATCTCCAGAGGTTGCCGACATAATACTTCCAAGATACATCCCACTAATTATCAATAAGAGTCACACCTTATTTTGAAGTAGTCGCTTTTAATTCTTTAAGAGCTATGAGAAAGTAGAAAATATCATATGTAGGATGAAGTATGGGAGAAGGCAGAAATCATAACCAAGAGTTGAGGCTGTAGTAGGGGTTCTAGGGTTACCTACTTTATAACTGAGCTTATAGCCTTCCCTATCTGCTTTCATCTAAGTGCAATTATGTACATGATTTAGTTAGTCTTTTTCTCAACTATAATTTGTATACTTCTTTTAGTAATTCCAAATGCATGCATTTTACCTATTTGCTTCATTAAAAAAATAAGCAGACAAAAAGACATGCAAGTTATATCTTTGGGAATTGGGGTTTAGAAAATGTTGATCAACTAATGTTAACATAAGACCAGATTCACTAGAGACACTGGTTCTAGTGAAACATATATTTTCATCTAGCTCTCTTAGAAACCTTTTTTTCTAGCAACAACAACAAAAAATCCCAAAAATAAAACACGACAAAACACTTGCTTCCAAAGACTTGAGAATCAGTTTGGCAATTCCTACTGACTATGTCACCCCTTGGGATAGCTAAATTTGTACTCACAATTTTTTTTTTTTTTTGAAAGGAGAAAACAAAAGACTGAATTTAGCCTGACTAACAAGAGACTAGTTATGGAGGGAAAAAAAAATGAATTAAATCCTTTGTTAGGAAATGAGTTTATGTGTCCATTTGGAGAATCTCTTTCTTTTCTGTTCTTACCTTACCAGTTAACGTGTGGCTGTAATTTATCACACCCTCATGACCCAAAGGAATTAAGACACCTTGGAAAGTACCTGAATCAGACATAAAAGACATCTGACAGAATCACAGGATCTGGTTCTCTGTTTGTAAAACACTTAGGCTCTAAGTGCTGAATTTTCTCATTTTGACCAAATATAATAAAATAAAATATCACATGGAATGAAAGCAGGGGAAGGTGCTGGAAAAGTAGATCGAATATCCTCAGTGGATAGCTAGTGCCTGCCACCTCCAAGGTCTATGAAGGAAGATTTTATTTCTTTCTCCCAAGACATAAAATGGCAGGCCCAGGATGTATGTTAATGTGCAACAGTGATTATCTTACTTCATTGCTCTGTGGCAAATGCATGCCTGGTTTGTGGAAAGTTGAAAATTAAATACAGACATTAGAGGATGGGGGTGAAAGGGATTTGTTAGGTGTTTGCACTGAGATGCTAAAGAACTCCCATTAAGTTACATGTTGTAATAATTAAAACATTACTTTGAATTGGTTTCAAAACTTAAGCAGATCCAGAGAAACTAGAAGGGGAATTAGGAACTAATTATGTTAAAGCACTGAAGATCAATTTCTCATGGGTTGGTAGCTTCATGTTATTGTTTCTTTAAAAAAGGAAGGCAAATATTATAAGGAAATATCAAAGGATGCTTTTCCAGGGCTCTGCATTATTCATAAGTATTAAGTATTTTTGTAATAGAGTTTAATTGAGTTAGCTTATCTTGATTTTAGTAATACATACTGTACCCACCGTGAAGTTTGCTGCTCTTCTTAACAACAGAATGCCAAAAGACATTTATTTAAAACATCATTTCAGAAGTGTAAAGGCGGAATTTCAAAACAGTATTTTCCAGCTCCAAATGGAAGATGATATTCATATATAATGAGTAAAATTTAATCAGGAAGCATTGAGTTTTATCCTTTTATTTTCTTCTTCTTCCTGAAGAGTAACACTGGTATTTGATTAGATCGACCACGTCCGTGTCTCCATGCTTCAAAATGAAATGAACCTTCAGTTAATTTTCTTGCGCTTCTTGGTAATTTTGGAGGCCCCTCCCATTCTCCCACACTGGAAAGGGAGAGAAGTGAGTGAGATGGAGGTGATTCCCATGCTGAGCACCACATTGCCACCTCTACTGTGGTTTATTTCACTTTTTTAAATTTTATGTGCTCTACCATGCTGTGGAGTTTCTTCCATCCTGTGGATCTTTACTCTTCCTCTAGAAGGTTGATCTGACTTTGTCACATAAGAGAGCAAGGCTTAAGGATATTTTCTAGAACAATCTGAACTTGTAGGAACTATGACAATTTGCCTCCAGGCTTTCAACTAGAGGTAATATGATGGAGAAAGACTCCAGTTGCTTGCTGCATTGAACAGGAAACTCATTGGCACATTGAACAGAGCCTACATTGCCCATCGGCTCCAAGCTAGTTACTGATCACATCAAGGATATTACAGCAAGCTTGTTCCTGGGAGACTTAATACACCCCAGATGGCTCAGTAGGTGGCAAGTAGCCTTGCCACACCTTTCGGAGACTAGAACATTTACAACATCTCTCCTTCCCTCTCTTCACGCAAGGGTAGATCTACACTGTGGTGTGACAATTGGCCCAGTGCTCCACGGCTCCTCTTTTATAGTCTTTCTTTTTTTAATTTAATTTAATTTAATTTTTAATTTAATTATTATTTTTTATTATGTTCATTTTATTTTCTTTCTTGAAGCTTTCTCCAAACAAAATCATTGCACGTTTAATGTGACCTTAAAGTCTTTCTCAGAGAAAATGGACTATCAAGATCTTTTATTTAATGTTATATAATAATATAATTTGTAAGGCAGAGAGAAAGAAAACAGGGATATTTTCAGGATTTTTTTAATAGAATCACAGAATATTTATAGAATTGTATATTTGTACAAACAAAAATGGATCTAATCATGGGAAGAAGATTAAGAAAGTTCAGTTGTATCTTAGTGTGCCAGATCCCTACTGTGACAACTTATTTAAAATTGTGAGTGTTTCTTCTCCTGTTTAGTGGACTTTATTAAGTCTGATCTTTTAAGCTATCTAAACATGTTTTTTGATATATTTAAACAAGTATTGAATGTAAGGTATATATCTGAGTTTACAAACAGGGCATGAGTGAGTTGAGATTCATTGTATATCTAGTTTTTTCTGTGATTTTTGATATGACTTTTCTTTTGCTTATCTCTAGCTCAGCAGCCAACCTTCACCAAACTAAAGGCAACAAAACCCACTAACAAAAGAGATAAAAACATCCCCATTTAATAGACTATTGACATCACTTTCTTCTTCATATAGAGAAAAAAATATTTTCAGAGTTATGTGGAAAATATGTTTTTCTGCTGAATACTATGCAAAATGGTGAGGAAGAGAAAAAAAAATTGTCAGACTCATTATAAAGATAGACCCCATTTATAAATAAAATTATATAATTATAAATCCTAAGAGTTACTTAAATAAATTGACTTAAAATATTTGATTTGAGTTACTTAGGTAACTCAAACTGAGTATAATGAGACTCTCTGGGTTTTTTGTTTGTTTGTTTGTTTTAATGGATAGTTTTGTAACTCAAGTTAACTATTCAATGGATACTTACACACAGACACATGTAATTTTGGTATATATTACTTTGTGTATGATTTTTAATTACTCTATTTGTAATGACACAAATTTAGATATATTTAAAATTAAATTTGAATCAAATTTTAGTACATAAAGTTATACTTTGGAACTAGGAGATCATACTTTGAAAAATCACTGAACTATTCATATGTATGACTATATATATGCATATATATGTATATATGAAGATATATGTATATTTGAGATACATATAGCAAACTTGTATATAACAAATACTTATGATATTTTTGATCACATATTTTCTGTTAGAGAACTGTGATCTAAGAGTATGCTCCTAGAGAGAGAAAAACACATTGCCTAAAAAATTAATGAAAATGGGAAATGGAAAGAGGAACAGTAATTCAAATAGGCGTTTTGTTTGTATTTTGTCAAATAATTTTTTCTTTAGATTAAATTGACATAGAATATTTATTATATACATGTACCGACCGAGAGTTTGGTAGGTCTTTATTTATGTTACTGAGTTAACTTGATTTTATGTTACTGTGGAAACAGTTTGACTCACTTTTAGTGCTTTGAAAGGTGGTATTGTCTTTTTCAGTCTAGTTCACTACACACAGAAAAGACAGATATCAGAGTGTAACCTTGACCTTCCTGAGTGTATATTTCTTTACTTAGGACATTTTTTCCATGCTTAATAATTATTTCTATGTTGACTTTTATACCGAGCATATACACATTACACACTGCTACTGACAGTGGTTTTGTTCAACGTGTGGTTGTGGTTGGGAAATATATGCATCACTAACAATGCTTCCCACTATTACATTTGTGGTTGCAGGAACTATTTGAAAAACCTGTTGCAATTTGCTCTTGTCTTTCTCTGTTTGGTGTGAAATCTTTACCCAGAAAGAATTAATCTATGTTGAGGTCAAGGCTACCTTTAATAGGGAATTCTGCCCTGTTACAATGTAGGGCGTGCCAGCTGCTGGAGAGAGAGAGAGAGAGAGAGAGAGAGAGAGAAAGGGCTGGTGGGTTTGTTCCATTATTATTGATCTTAATCCATCATTTAAGCTGCAGTAGGATTTATTGGGAGATTTGATAAAACCATACAAAACAATTTTGCTAAAATATAGCATGGGAAGTTAGAAATGGACATTGATGGGAAGGGCAAAAATGGCACTGTCACATTTTGAGAAAATAGAATATGGTTAAAACTCATAATCCTTTAGTTGTTAAACTATGCATCCAGTGAATGAACAATAAAAAATGAGGTGTCAATGTTGTGTTACAATTATATTTCTGAGTCTTCTGAACTTCTTAGTTAATAGATAGACATTGAAAACACTGCTATTTATTGGTGCTTTTTGGCAATGACTCTATGCTGCTTCCACCTTCTAAGCCCTCACAAATGCACTGTGAAGATTTACATTCATAGCAAGTATAGAACCCTGGAGGGAGAGTTGTAGCTATGAAATTTACCTCTCAAACCCATAACATATCTTTGGCAAGGAAATCAGTTACATTAAATTTCCCCCCAAACCTTCCTCACCTTTGAGAAAAATAATGTCCTTAATTCTACCAAAGCACTAGAAAAGCTAGGATAAGTCCAAGAATCTGCCAGGAGGGGAAAACTACCAGGTGTTTAAATGGCAAACATCCACAGGATACAGTTGAATGCATAAAGATGAATGAGGATGAAACATTTAGTTTGAAATGAATTCAAGTGAAAATTAAGCCAGACTATGACTGAAATATAATTTAATCTGTTCATTTTGCTCTAGTTAACCCCCACATATAAAAATATGCACTGAGAAAACAGGAACATGGTATAATATATATTGTAAAAACATATGGTAAGTATCCAAAGAGAAGTGTCAACCTCAAAACCAAGCAAACATAGTGCTCCCACTGGACACAAATTAAACCTGGGAAGCCTGTTAAGTGCATAGCCAGGAAAAATATGACATATATTATAGGAAATAGGAAAGATAAACCAAAATGGGGAAAGATAAAGCAAAGTTACCAAATCTCACAAGACATTTTACCAATGCAGGTCCCTTTTATCACAGATAGGTAATCATATCTATAATGGAAAACTACAAATAAGGATTGGCATGGAATTAAATACACTTCAGGTTTTCTTTCTTTGTTTTTGTTTTCCTTTATTTTTGTAAGGAAACAAATTATCAGTAGAAGCATAATTGGAGGTGAGATATGATAAAAGGATGAATTCTTTCAGAGGTGATGCCTGTAGAATTTTTTTTTTTTTTTTTTGGTCTCTAGTGACAAATTATTGGAGGTGCTATTTAGCTTGGATTTTCTGAGATTTGTAATTTCAAATATTTTCCTAAATGTCAGAACTTGAGATTTGGTGCATAGAAAATTCAGTATTTACTACTTTTTGAGATCATATATATGCATGTATATATGTATTCTATATAATTATAAATATATACACAAATATAAATAAGGACAGGGGAGTGGGGGAGAGAGACTTATTTATTTTAAGGTGTTGGCTCCAGCAAGAGTTGAGTTAATTTGAATTTGAAATCTTGAGCATAGGCAGTCTGGCAAACAGAATTTATTCCTCTTCCATGGGACTCCAGTCTTTTTCTTAAGGCTTTCAACTGATTGGTTAAGGCCCACCTATATTATGGAACAACCATCTGCTTTACTCAAAGTCTACTGATTTAAATATTATTCACATCTAAAAACAACATAACAACAATATCTTCACAACAACAGATATATTGGTGTTTCACCAAATAACTGGGCACCATAGCCTAGCCAATTTGAAACATAAAGATGACTATTGCAGTTACATAAGGATTAGATTTAACACTGTATATGGGATAATCTAGAAAACTAAACACTGTTGAAAACTTGTCACCTTAAATCCATAAGGTGTAGATAGAATAGGTGTGTGCAGCAGAGAGAGTTAACATTTGGCAAATACTTACAGTCAGTTCCCAACTTACAATGGCTCAACTCATGGTTTTACTACTTTACAATGGTATGAAAGCCATATACATTCAATATAAACTGCACTTTGATTTTTGTTTTTTTTTTTTTTTTCTGGTCTAGTGATATGTGGTACAATACTCTCATAATTCTGGGTAGTGCCAACAAGCCACAGCTTCCTTCCAGTCAGCCACACAATCCTGAGGATAAACAACCAATACACTTACATTCATCTGCTCCCAAAAGGCCATTCTGTTTTCCACTTTCAGTATAGTATTCAATAAATATTTTATGAGATACTCAACACTTTATTATAAATTGGGTTTTGTTTGGTGATTTTGCCCAACTGTAGGCTAATATGAGTGTTCTGAACACATTTAAGATAGACTAGGTTAAGCTATGATGTTCAATAGGTTAGGTGTATGTAATGCATTTTCAAATTACAATGGATTTGTCAGGACATAACTCCTCATTAGATCTGTATTTGTTCCTTGTGATTTCAAATTTCACAGGCAGTGTCCACCAGTAGAGGCCAATAGATTCTCTTTGTCACTTCTAGATTGAAGTCATTAAGACCTGGTGTATGTTCTTCATTTCTTTACTATTACAAGATGGAGGAAGGGTGTCTTACCTGTGATAAAATTATGTAAGAAGAAGTAAACCTGCATTTTTTAAAGCTAGCCAGGTATCAAGTATTTTCTGTTGCATCAGCCTGGTTAAGATACTGGTATATATTTCATATAAAAACACTTCATTCTCATTATAAAAGACAAGTTCTTCATTGAAATTAAAAAAAAGAAATATAAAGAAGGAAATTAACATTAGATGAGCATTACTTAAATCTCACTGCATCTTCTTCTGATATTTGAATCTATATACTAAATTAAAAATTGTTGTTCTTAACTGTAACATAATCACAAAGACACACATATGAAACTAGAAAACATACACATGCACATAAGTTGTACCCTTACATTTAAAGACATAAGATTGCTGATTGTCCTTAATTTCGTATGATTAAAATTCTTCAGAAGTAAAATTAGATGATCATGATAAATATTCATAGGAAAATCTAAACCCCAATTATTTTATATTTATATTGTTTCCAACATTATTGTAATTGTAAAATTATCTGAAAAAAACACTTATCATTGACAAAATCTTATTACCATTTAGCCCTTTTAATATCCAGAATGTCACCATTGCTCATATTAGTCAGCTTTCTAACTTTATAATTACCGATGCTATAGACACTTCTATTGATTTCAAATATTTTTTAAAAAATGTGAACAATTATGTATAGTTGTATTCTGCAATTGCAAAAATTGATACATTAGTTTTATGTTTAATAACATGTAGTGGTTTTTAAAACATTTTATGACTAAATATAAAGCATTATTGTACAAGTTCAGTATTAATATATTTTTAAAAACTTAAATATAAATGGTTTACTTCATATATATTGATAGTCAGATCTTATATGTTGAAAGTTTTTCAACTGTAATGGAAGATAGTGAAATCTTTAACTGTGATTTAGATTCTGCTTTTTAGTTAGAAAAATAAAACAGTAGAGAATGATATCTTTCAAAGTGGATTGTTAATAAATATATTACACAAATTGATGACACATTCATTTTCCTATGGTATCAAATAAGTTTCACCACATCACATTTTCCATACTTTCCTGTTTTCTTCAAAAGTTATTTTTCTTTAGGGGTATCTGGGTAGTATAGTCAATTAAACTTCTGACTCTTGGTTTTGGCTCACGTCATGACCTCAGGGTCCCAGGATCAAGCCCCTGGGTCTGCCTCTACTCTCAGTGCAGGGTCTGCTTAAGACTCTTGCTGCCCCTCCCCCACGTCTCTCTCTCCTCTCTCTCTCTCTCTCAAATAAATAAAGTTATTTTCTTTATTTTCAAATATTGTGCTTGATGACAGAATTTCTTTTCTCCAAAAATTGATATATTGGAATTCTACAAATTACATTTTAAGATCTTCTTACTTAGACTTCAAACATTTTGCATATTTTATTTCAAAATCCAAATATTTCATTTTTTGAGAAAAATTATAATTTCCAGAATTTTGAAATCCTTATGAAAATTTCTCCTTTAGTTATTGTATTACTAAAAATATGACAGATTTACAATAGGTTTTCATATGCACATAGTTCTTTAAGAAAGTGTTCATTTTTATGGCTATTCATATTTAGCAGTATGTATGTCAGTGTTTCTTAAATTGTTTCAAATACAAATGTAATTAAAAATCACAGTTGTGTTTTTCTATCTGTGAAATGATTTTTAAAATACAGTTCAATCAAACAAGGTTGTTTAAATACATCCTTAGAAAATGATTCCATGATATCTTGTGCCACAATTTAAAATTTCTGCATGTAAGTATCACTGTTTTTTTTCCAAGCACAGGACAATTAACTTTAGTAACAAAGCTTTTGCTTGGGTAGTTAAAACATCCTATTTGTTATGATAACAGAAATTTAAGATGAAAATTAAATAATCAGAGAGGTCAGTATTAAATTAAAAAATTAAATGAAATTCTCCAGTTAAATCTCAAATTTAATTATTAAAACTAAATTCAGCATGAAGATGCAGAAAGTTGTCAGAGAAAAAACTACATACAATTGGATTCATAGCTGACCAAAGTGTCATATTTGCTTTAAGTTTAGTTATTTGGATTCCATATACCCAGCATATGTAGCATGTATAAATACTATATTTCGAAGTATGTGACATGGTATTGCCAATTGTACACCTAAGTACAGATTTATCATCATCTGATGTATTTTATCTTATATCTCATTTACTGGGAGTAAATTTAAGATATCTTCATATTTATTATACCATTAAAGTAAAAATGAACTAAATGTTCTATACTTTAGCCATTTAGCAATTTAGTTATAAATGGAATATCAAAACTATTTAGATAAATGAAATTTAGGGTAAAGAAAAAGTAATTCCAGCTGGCCCACATTTGTCCTTTACCTTGAAAATCTCAAATATAAGCACTATGATCATCACCGAGCCCTCTGTTCTTTCCCACGGCCTGGATATGGCTTCTTAGACTTATCTTCACTAGCCACAAAAATCAGCCCTGTCTGATTTTTAATTTAAAGATAAAATAGCACATCTATTCTGAGGCTTCTGCATCTATAGACCCTTATCCACCTAAAGATGGGCATGTCTTGGAGTTAGGAAAAATAGGTATTAATATTCCCTCAGTTGTACTACTAAATCATGGGAGAAGCAAATAGGAGATTTTGGCTGTCTTTGAAACCTGGATAAACAGATTTCAAGATGACCAAAAGGCAAATCTTCAAACCATACAAAATACTCCTACCAAGAAATCATGCTTCTAAATATTTTAACTATCTAGCATGTCCCTTTCTTTTAAAACAGCATATGGTGATATCTCTTTTAAGGTAAGCTGTAATTTGTACATGCATTCACACTAAAAAATTATATCCAATTTTGTAACTAATTAGATGTTCACCGTCTTTGGCTATGGACTATCAAAGCACAGGCATCTGAAAGTGCTCGGAGCAAGAACCCCTCGAAGGTCACCCTGGAGCTCTGTGTCATAGAGATGTTGCCTGTGTACACCATTGTACACGTGGTGGAAACACATACGTATAATTTTCCCAGGAAAAGGTTATTGAAGTAAATTATATTGTGCTAAGTGAGGGACATGTGACACTTTATAAGTAGCTGAATAGAAATGGGGAGAGATGAATGTGATAGAGACATGTTCAGTGAACGGACTCAGACGAAGAATGCCTCATTTGTGCGCCACCTAACACTCCTACCTGACCTTGAGCACAGGGCTTGCCCAGCTTCCTCTACAAATAGGACTCTAAAACCTATGAAAGAATAGATGTGAAAGTAATCTAATACTAGTGACTCAAATGGCACGTCCTTGTTTAAATAACCCTAATGCGGTCTGACACATCCTTTAAAACAAAGGGGAACAAATAATGAAATTCCTGGTTGCAGTTATAATGTATTTGTCTATTCGTCTATTCTTTCTTAAAACGTGGTATTTCACCCAGCCTTATAAATAGTCGCACCAATATTTGTATGCATCTTTGATAATACATTTTTCTCTAATAGATGATACTTTAATAGATGATACTCCTTGGTAGTAGAATTGAAAGATCTCGGGAACTGGAGAAAGAAATCCAGCATTTTGAGTCCCGACCCATTCTAGCACTTTTCAGCCGGCTGCCATTGGGCAAGTGTATGATATCGTTTCCTCATCCTCTCAATTTTGTTGGAGAGACAAAGTAAGGTAATATACTTCACAGGTACATGCAAAATGTGTAGCTCTAGTCAAGCATTAATTCTTTTCATCGTGTTCCATGGAAAAGAGGAAAATTTTCAATTATAAGAAGGGTTTTTAATTAATAACTTTATTGTGTTGTATACTAGCCTTTGGCCACTCAGGTTTTTGTTGTTGTTGTTTTTGTTTTTGCTTTTCTAATCTACCAGTAATTGTAATGTGAGAGGTTGAGAGGGAAAAGAAACCTGCATTTTTTCAAACAGTCCTTTCACTTATGGGTAAGAAACTTATTTCAGGTTTCAGGTCTCCTTGGCTTTTCACAAGAGAGTGTGGTTCTATTTGAGCTTGCCGCTGTGGAAAATGTTATAGGTCCTTAATGTATCACGTTGCTTCTTAAATAAAACTGACTTATGACATAAAGAGCTGCTTTTATCATTAAAACAAACAAAAGACAAAGAAAAGAAAGAGAGAAAATAAAGAAGGAAAGAAATGAGGAAAAGGAAAAGCAGAAACCATGGAATCGTGATCTATGGAATTAATACGGGGAAAAGTGTCCTGAAATAAGATACAGACATCGTTGATTTAATTGTGCTTGAGCACTGTTTTAATGCCCCAAACTGCAAGCAGAGAAACAAAATATAAAAAACAATATAGGCACACATACCCACATTTGATAGACTTTGACTAAGGGGGAAAAAAATAAAACAAACCTCTGAAACATATGTTTCTTTTCCTCCTTTTGAACAAACATTTTACTGAAATTCTTCACACCAGATTTTACTGATTAATCTGGAAAAGGGAGTGACGGGTGCTGCTGAAGCTAATCACAGGAAACAGACACCAAACTGCAGTCCATTTTTCCTGCCTCTGACAGCGGCATCTGGCTCCTTGGCAGGCTCCATCCACCTTTGCATTGAAGTCCTAGGAGCTGCCTCAATTCTGTCAGTTTCCTGGGATGTCGCCGTTGGGCTAAGGCTCACCACAATCATTTTATTTCCTTGTTCATCATGCCGGATCTCGAGGAAATTCTTTCTTCTGGAATCATAGAAATATTGTATATAAAGTCAACCCAACCATGTGTTTCTGAGATGTAATCTGGAGATGTCCATAGAGGTGTTTTACTTCTCAAGGCTGAATTTCATCTGGGATACATACTCCATTTTAGCCTAGAAGGAATGGCCAAATGGAGGAGAGTCAAATACTTTTCAAAGCAAAGCAATACATTATTTAGCGGATCATAGGAGTGTATCAGAGGCCCACTGATATAAAACCAAGCCAAAGAAAGTTAGAAGGAAAGTGAGAAAGTGCTCCTAAATTAAGTCTCTGATGGATTGCTTTGCTAGGGAAAAAAGAGGACAACCTCAAAGTGGAATCAAAGCCAATGGATCAAGAACTAAAAATCTAGTACAGAGGAGGAATGGGAACGTAAAGTGGATTTCTCTTCTTAATTTCAAAATCCATAAGTTATCATTACATTTAATACAATTGTGAAATTTCAGAATCTTTCCAGTGGAAAGCTATGTGAGGCAAGTTAGGCTGTAAGATATTAGTAGCGATTGTCTTGAAAAGCTTGTGTCTGCCATGTATTTTATAGCAGATATTTAATTTACATAATTGATTTAATAACCAGAGCCCTGCTGGTGCTCTCTGGTAAGAAAAGTACTATGACTTAAAGGGTAATTAGTTATTAAAGATCTGAATATTCTCACATCAATGAAGGTTTTAGTTCTAACTTCAAAATGTGGAAATGCATTTTAAAGAATTATTTTTGCCTTTTTAATAATAAAATGCATATTTTTCATATTATAAAGTATTCACACTCTATTTTAAGACATAAAAATGGAATATCCTTCATTTTCTTTTCCTCACACAATCCCCTCCAAAGAGACATCTCCAGTTAACGGACTGGTCAATGTTCTTTCTATGCATTTACATGTGTGCATTTTACACAAATAACTTACTGTTTTTTAAGCATACATAAGGTCATGATATGTATGTTCTGAGATTGATTTTTTGTTGAACGATATATTCTGGAAATGTTTCAATGTCATTTTGCAAAGACTTCCTTATTTTTAATGGTTGCATCATATTCTATATAATGAAGATCCTAAAATATATAATATACAATTCCCCTCTTGATGGGCGCTTAGGTTGTTTCAATGTTTCAAAGTTATGAGACAGTATCACAATAAACCTCATATGTGAAAATATTTATCAAGGATAATATTGTAGAAAAGAAGTTTCTGAATTTAAGGATAGAGTCATTTAAATTTTTGGTGGCTATATTACCAAACTGGCTTATTAGCCTTTTCTAATATATACTCTATCAACAGTAGAGGACAGTTCTTATTTTCTCATATAATTTTTCAGCCACTTGAATTTTTTGTTTATCTAATGAGAGATCTCACTGTGATTTGTAATACATATTTTCCTGGTTATGAACAAATATATAAATATTTTAATTTTTTTGTCATTTGTATTTACTTAACTGTGAATTTACTATTTAAAACATATTCATTTTCTGTTAGAATATATGTAATTTTCTTAGTTGTATATTTGAATGCTATATTTTCTGCATATTAATTCTTTGTTTATTAAATATGGTACAAATTATTTTTTCCAACTGTAATTTATATCTTAATGTTTTAGTACTTCAAATTATCATAATAAAATTGTATATTTTGACATAGTCAAATCTGTTGGTTTATTCCTTTGTGGCTTTTGATTTGGGTTCTTTTTAGGAAGAAGTTTTATAATTCAAAGTTATCTAAACTTTTCTTTTATATTTTTCTTTAATAGTTGTTTTGTTTTTAGTTCTTTAAACCATTAGGTGTTTGTTGTTGTGTATGACATGAGGTATGGTTCAAATTATTGACTAGCCAATAATTTCTCAAATTACTTGTGAAGTTTTCCCTTATCTTAAATTACATCCCCTTAAATAAGTTGAGTGCTTTACTTTATTCTGTTTCATTTGTTGATTTTGCTATTACTGCACCATAAAACTACAAATAGTATAATTTTGTAAAAGTACCCAGTTCATCGGGGGCACCTGGGTGGCTCAGTCAGTTAAGCGTCTGCCTTTGGCTCAGGTCATCATCTCAGGGTCCTGGGATCAGGCCCACATCAGGTTCTCAGGTCAGTGGGGAGTCTGCTTCTTCCTCTTCCCCTGCTAGTGCTCTCTCTCTCTCACTTGCTCACTCTCTCAAATAAACAAATAAAATCTTTAAAAAAAG
The DNA here is from genome assembly GCF_003265705.2 of Callorhinus ursinus. Taxonomy (NCBI): domain Eukaryota; kingdom Metazoa; phylum Chordata; class Mammalia; order Carnivora; family Otariidae; genus Callorhinus; species Callorhinus ursinus. Next base: position 56,610,791 of record NW_027397070.1, read on the forward strand.
TACCTAGCTCATAAGTGATTTAAATAAAATATTGTTTTTGTCATAATTAATTATCCATTTTTGCCTTATTTTTTTTTAAAGTAGTCTCCACACCCAATGTAGAACCCAATGCAGGGCTTGAACTGACAACTCTGAGATCAAGACCTGAGCTGAAATCCAGAGTCAGATGCTTAACTGACTGAGCCACCCAGGTGACTTATTTTTTTTTTTTAACTAAAATAAGAAGAAAAATAAGTAGCTTGTAAAATGTCTTATATGCCTATATCTTTAAAAAAAAAAAAACATTTTGAGAGAAATGTCATTATTTCAACCACAATGGTGAAATTAGAGATGGTGCAGTAGAAGTAGGCATATTCAAATCAGTATAGCTTTTTTCTGTCATTAAGCTGAATCATGTCTAGCAAGCCAAGGAAAGCATGGATATATCCCGAATGAGTCTGAATGATTTGAATGTCGGTCTATTGGCTTTCTGGCATTTTCTGTTCAAGTGGACATAGTTTCCTCAATTGACATATTTAAAGCTAAGTACACTGAGCAGTTTATGGGTCTTTTGTGCATGATTTACAAATTAACTGTTGAGCCAGACAACTATTGTCATTTCATCAATGATGAAATTTCTCTTAGGGTAACTCTTGGCTGAGAAAAAACTTCAGTGGATGTTATTCATGTGTGTAAGTATGCCAGAGAGAGAGATCCAAGATACATTCCTACTTATCACACCTCATTAATAGTAAAAAGAAAACAATCCGTTTAAATAAATTTTCTTATTTTTCTTAGAGTATGCTGTTTGTAATAATATATATTTATCAGAATAATTTGATTACATCAGTCAAAACTAAAGAAGTCTAATCATCTTAGGGATTTTTTTTCTCATTCATTGATTCATTCCTTTGAAACACATTGCCTGAACATTTAATATGAATGAAAATTTAATCAGGTAGTTATCAGGATTAAGACAACTATGCATATTTGCATGGAGAAGGAAACGGTCCTAAAGAGGTCACTACTGAAAGTTAGAGTATATTTCTTGGGGTGTAAAAGAGGCTTGGGACACTTAAACTCTCAACATAAACTTCTGCTCCAGTAGCCCAAAGGAAATCCTCTGGAAAAGTTCCCAAGTATTAAAGTCATTAGAAAAAAAGTAATGAGCAGTTAGGACAAGGGCACACTAAATTGATAATGGGATAATGGGATATAAAGGGATCTGCCCAGAGAACAGATAGTGTGTGTCACACACAGAAATATAACTTTATGTACAGGAATACCTTGTTTTATTGCATGTCACTTTATTATGCTTTGCATGTATTACATTTTGTCACAAATTGAAGGTTTGTGGCAACTCCATGTGCAGCCCATCTAGAGGCACCATTTTTCCAACAGAATTTGCTCACTTTGTATCCCTGCATCACATTTTGGCAATTCTCACAATATTTCTAACTTTTTTATTATTATTTTTGTTATGGTGACCCGTGATCAGTGATTATTGATGTTACTATTGTAGTTATTTTGGGATACAGTGAGCTGCGCCCTTAATATAAGGCAGGAAATTTAATTGATAAATGCTGTGTGTGTTCTTACTGCTCCACCGACTGGCCATCCCCCTGTCTCTCTCCCTCTCCTCAAGCCTCCCTACTCCCCGAGAAACAACAATATTGAAATTAGGCCAATTAATAGCCCTACAATGGCCTCTGAGTGTACAAGTGAGAGGAAGAATTACAGGTCTCTCCCTTTAAATCGAAAGCTAGGAATGACTAAGCTCGATGAGGAGACCATGTTGAAAGTCTAGATAGATGAAAGCTAAGTCTCTTGTGCCAGTTAGCCAAGTTATGATTGCAAAGAAAAAGTTATTGAAGGAAATTAAAAGTGCTCTTTCAGTGAACATGTGAATGATAATAAAGCAAAACCATCTTACTGCTGATATGGTGAAAATTTTAGTGGTCTGGATAAATCAAACCAGCCATAACATTCCCTTAAGCCAAAACCTAGTTCAGAGCCAATTCCCCAACTGTCTTTATTTCTATGAAGGCTGAGAGAGGTGAGGAACCTGCAGAAGAAAATTTTGAAGTTGGCAGAGGTTCATGAAGTTTAAAGAAAGAAGCTGTCTCCATAATATAAAGTGCAAAGTGAAGTAGCACATGCTGATGTAAAAGCTGCAGCAAGTTCTCCATAGGATCAAGCTAAGATATTTAATGAAGTTGGCTACACTAAACAACAGATTTTCAATGTAGATGAAACAGTCTTCTATTAGAAAAAGATGCCAGCTAGGATTTTCATAGCTAGAGAGGAGAAGTCAATGGCTGGCTTTAATGCTTCAGAGGACAGCCTGACTCTCTAATTAGGGACTAATGTTGCTGGTGACTTTAAGTTGAAGCCAATGCTCATTGACCATTCCAAAAATCCTAAGACCCTCAAGAATTCTGCTAAATATACTCCGCCTATGCACTATTCTATAAATAGAATGAGAAAGGCTGAATGATAGCACCTCTGTTTACAACACAGTTTACTGAATATTTTAAGCACACAGTTGAGAATGACTGTTCAGAAAAAAAAACAGATTTCTTTCAAAATATTACTTCTCACTGTCAGTGCAGCTGGTCAGCCAAGAGCTCTGATGGAAATGTATAATGAGATTAATGTTTTCATGCCTGGTAACACAATGTCCATTCTGCAGCCCCTGGGTAAAGGAGTAATTTCAACTTTCAAGTCTTATTATTTAAGAAATACAATGGTAGCTATAGCTACCATTGTTCTGATGGATCTGAGCAGAGTAAATTGAAAATTTCTCAGAAGGATTCACCATTCTAGATGCCATTAAGAACATTCATGATTCATGGGAAGAGGTCAAAATATCAACATTAACAGAAGTTTGGAAGAAGTTGATTCCATCCCTCATGGATGACTTTGAGAGGTTCAAGACTTCAGTGGAGGAAGTACCTGTAGAGGTGGTGAAAATAGTAAGAGAACTAGAATTAGAAGTGGAGCCTGATGATGGGCGTGAATTGCTGAAATCTCATGATGAAACTTTAATGGATGAGGAATTGCTTCTTGTGGATGAGTAAAGAAAGTGGTTTCTTGAGACGGAAACTACTCCTGGTGAAGAATTGTGAAGACTGTTGAAATAACAACCAAGGAGTTAGAATTTTACATAAACTTAGTTGATAAAGCATCTGCAGGGTCTGGAAGGATTGACCCCAACTTTGAATGAAGTCCTACTCTGGGTAAAATGCTATCAAACAGCACGGTATGCTACAGAGAAATCATTTGTGAAAGGAAACGTCAATCAATGTGGCAAACTTCATTGCTGTCTTATTTTAAGAAACTGTCATGGCCACCCCAGCCTCCAATGCTGATCAGTCAGCAACCATCAACATTGAGGCAAGACCTTCCACCAGCAAGAAGATTACTAGTCACTGAAAAGTCAGATGATGGTTAGCATTTTTTACAATAAAGTATTTTTTAATTAAGTTATGTATATTCTTTGACATAATGTTATTGCACACTTAGTAGACTACAGTGTAGTGCAAACATAACTTTCAGATGTACTAGGAAACCAAAAAAATTTTTGACTCACTTTATTGCAATATTTCCTTTATGTGGTGATCTGGAACAGAATGTATGATATATACAAGGTATGTCTGTCTTGCAGAGATACACACAAAGATGAACACATTAATGTGCTTTTGTATTACTTTCCTATTGTTGCTATAAAAAATTATTTCGAATGTAGTGGCTTAAACAACACATATTTATTATTTTTACAATTCCAGATGTCAGAATTGCAAAATCGGATTCCCTGGGCTGCAATCAAGGTGTTGGGAGGGCTGCATTTCTTCTCATGGGTTTAGGGGAGAATCTGTTTCCCTTCTTTTTCCATCTTCTGGAATGTGTCTGCATTCATTGGCTTATGGCCCCTTCCTCCACCACCGAGGTCAGAAATTGCATCTCTCTGACCTGTGCTTCCATCCCCAAACCCCCCTGCCTCTCTGCTCCCTTTAGCACATTGCCTTCTCTGATTCTGACTCAGCTTCTTTCTTCTTTCACTGACAAGGTTTCTGGTGATTATACTGAGTATACCTGTAAAATCAGAATAATTGTTCCATGTCTAACTCAAGATCCTTAACTTATATCTGTAATGTCCCTTTGGCCATGTAAGGTAACAAATTCTCAGACCCCAGGGATTAAACTTTGGATATCTGTAGAAGGCCATTTTTCTGCTTGGCAGACAGAAGTAGTCTACTTCCTGATTATTTCAGCCAAAGTCAGTTTCAGTTGTTGGCAATGAAAAGCCATAATTAAAACACCAGTGATTCTTTTTTTTTTTTTCCTAGTTCTAGAAGCCTACTATTCCTTTATTTTTGTAACCATCAAAGTTAAATTTTGGGTGGTCTATATGTATGGCTGTTGTGAAACCAAAGTAAGCCAAGTAAAAATGCACTAATTGTCACCTTTCTTGAGGTCTTGTGTTGGCCTGAGCCCCTTCTGGTCAACCTAGTAGAGGCTAAGGCATCTCTACCAAATATACTATTAGTTAAATATTAGCTTATACTTAAATAAAGAACACATTCTTAAATTTTACAGTTATTTTTAACCAAACAAACATCTGAGTGGAAAACAGGTAAAGCCTCCCCTTTGACCCAATATCCTCAAGCTCTAGGTCATGTGATATTTCATAACACACCTTGGCCCTCTTGACTGGTGTCACCACTTGAAATCCCATGTAAGGAGTCCCACAATAATCCATACTGGTTGCTCTGGTTTCCAGACGGGGGATGATGTTGTGCTTTCTCTTGCCACACCTGATGGCATGCCTGATGGATCGCACCAAGATTTAAGAACCAAGCATCCCCAGACAACTAACACTAAGTAAAAACCAAGTTTCTTATGAGGAAGCAAACTGGTAAGTATCAGAGAGATGTAGAATCAAATGCTAGCACCATCACATAGTAACTGCTTAACTCTGTATGGACTAATTTAGCTCTAAAATCTCATTTTTTCTCCTTTGTAAAATGGGGTTAATAATACTTCCCCTTTGTACAGGGTTTTTCAATTTCAATGACATAATACATGTGAAGCACACTGTCCTGTGTGGGACATATGACCACTCAACATACACTTGCTGTTTTGTAGCACTTGTCTTAAGCAAATTCAAGTTTCTTAAGGTACTCAGTAAAATTTTATAGATGTGGAAAATTTTGTAATGAGTATGCAAACAAAGTAATTCCTTCATCCATTGCCAAATCCAAGGTCGTAAAGATTTACTACTATGTTTTCTTCTAAAAGGCTTATGGTTTTACTCTTGTATTTAGGTCGTTAGACCATTTTGGTTAATTTTTGCATATGAAATGAGGTAAGTGTCCAACTTCGTTCTTTTGCCTGTAGATACCAGGTTGACCCAGGAAAGTTTGTGGAAGAGACTGTTCTTTTCCCATCAAATGATCTTGGCACACTTCTTGAAAATCCACTGGACATAGATATCCAGGATAATTTATGGACTCCAAGTTCCATTTCATTGAGTATATCTTTCCTTATGCCAGTACGATGCTGTCTTGATTACTGTTGCTATGCAGTAAATTTTGAAATCAAGAAGTTTGAGTCTTCTAAATTTATTCTGCATTTTCAATTTGTTTTGGCTATTTTGGACTCCTGGGAATTCCATATGAATTTGAGGACTGGCTTTTCCATTTCAGCAAAAAAGGCCATTGGAATTTTGAAAGGGATTGAATTGACTCTGTAGATCATGTTGGGTAGTGCTGCCATCTTAACAATAACCAATCCAGGAATGTGGCTGCTTTCTATTCATTTAGGACTTGTTGAATTTCTTTCAGCAAAATTTTGCAGTTTTCCACTCACAAGTCTCCCACCTCCTTCGTTAAACTTATTCCTATGTATTTACGTTTTTGGATGCTATTGTAAATGGAATTGTTTTCTTTTTCTTTCATTTTTTATGTTATGTTAATCACCATACATTACATCATTAGATTTTGATGTAGTGTTCCATGATTCATTGTTTACATATAACACCCAGTGCTCCATTCAGTACATGCCCTCTTTTATACCCATCACCAGGCAAACCCATCCTCCCATCCCCCTCCCCTCTAGAACCCTTAGTTTGTTTCTCAGAGTCCATAGTCTCACATGGTTCATCTCCCCCTCCAATTTCCCCCCTTCATTTTTCCCTTCCTACTATCTTCTTCTTTTTAACATATAATGTATTATTTGTTTCAGAGGTACAGATCTGTGATTCAACAGTCTTACACAATTCACAGCACTCACCATAGCACATACCCTCACCAATGTCTATCACCCAGCCACCCCATCCCTCCCACCCCCTCACTCTAGCAACCCTTGGTTTGTTTCCTGAGGTTAAGAATCCCTCATATCAGTGAGATCATCTGACACATGTCTTTCTCTGATTGACTTATTTCACTCAGCATAATACCCTCCAGTTCCATCCACATAGTTGCAAATGGCAAGCTATCATTCCTTTTGATGGCTGCATAATACTCCATTATATATATATATACATATATATATATATACCACCTCTTCTTTATCCATTCATCTGTCGATGGAAAGCTTGACTCTTTCCATAGTTTGGCTATTGTGGACATTACTGCTATAAACATTGGGGTGCACAGACCCCTTCAGATCACTACATTTGTATCTTTGGGGTAAGTGCAGTTGCTGGGTAGTATAGTAGCTCTATTTTCAATTTTTTGAGGAACTTCCATATTGTTTTCCAGAGTGGCTGCACCAGCTTGCATTCCCACCAACAGTGTAGGAGTGTTCCCCTTTCTCCACATCCCCGCCAACATCTGTCATTTCCTGACTTGTTAATTTTAGCCATTCTGACTGGTGTGAGGTGGTATCTCATTGAGGTTTTGATTTGGATTTCCCTGATGCTGAGCGATGTTGAGCACTTTTCCATGTGCCTGTTGGCCATTTGGATGTCTTCTTTGGAAAAACGTCTGTTCATGTCTTCTGCCTATTTCTTGATTGGATTATTTGTTCTTTGGGTGTTGATTTTGATAAATTCTTTATAGATTTTGGATACGAGCCCTTTATCTGATATGACATTTGCAAATATCTTCTCCCATTCTGTCAGTTGTCTTTTGGTTTTGTTGACTGTTTCTTTTGCTGTGCAAAAGCTTTTTATTTTGATGAAGTCCCAAAAGTTCATTTTTGCCCTTGCTTCCCTTGCCTTTGGCGATGTTTCTAGGAAGAAGTTGCTGCAGCTGACGTCAAAGAAGTTGCTGCCTGTGTTCTCCTTTAGGATTTTGATGGACTCCCATCTCACATTTAGATCTTTCAACCATTTGGAGTCTATTTTTGTGTGTGCTGTAAGGAAATGGTCCAGTTTCATTCTTCTGCATGTGGCTGTCCAAATTTCCCAACACCATTGTTGAAGAGACTGTCTTTTTTCCATTGGACATTCTTTCCTGCTTTCAAGATTACTTGGCCATAGAGTTGAGGGTTCATTTCTGGGCTCTCTATTCTGTTCCATTGATCTATGTGTCTGTTTTTGTGCTAGTACCATACTGTCTTGATGAATACAGCTTTGTAATAGAGGTTGATGTCCAGAATTGTGATGCCACCAGCTTTGCTCTTCTTTTTCAACATTTCTCTGGCTATTTGGGGTCTTTTCTGGTTCCATACAAACTTTAGGATTATTTGTTCCATTTTTTTGAAAAAAAGTTGATGGTATTTTGATAGGGATTGCATTAAATGTATAGACTGCTCTAGGTAGCATTGACATCTTCACAGTATTTGTTCTTCCAACCCATGAGCATGGAACATTTTTCCATTTCTTTGCATCTTCCTCAGTTTCTTTCATGAGTATTTCATAGTTTTCTGAGTACAGATTCTTTGCCTCTTTGGTTAAATTTATCCCTAGGTATCTGATGGTTTTGGGTGCAATTGTAAATGAGATCGACTCCTTAATTTTCTTTCTTCTGCCTTTTTGTTGGTGTATAGGAATGCCACTGATTTCTGTGCATTGATTTTATATACTGTCACTTTACTGAATTCCTGTATGAGTTCTAGCAGTTTTGGGGTGGAGTCTTTTGGCTTTTCCACATAAAGTATCATATGTGAGAGTTTGAGCAAAGAGTAAGAGTTTGACTTCTTCTTTGCTGATTCCAATGCTTTTTCTTTTTGTTGTCTGATTGCTGTGGCTAGGACTTTTAGTATTATGTTGAATAGCAGTGGTGATAGTGGACATCCCTGCCATGTTCCTAACTTTAGGGGGAAAGCTCTCAGTTTTTCCCCATTGATAATGATATTCACTGTGTGTTTTTCATAGAAGGCTTTTATGATATTGAGGTATGTACCCTCTATCCCTATACTCTGAAGAGTTTTGGATCAAGAAAGGATGCTATAATTTGCAAATGTTTTTTTCTGCATCTATTAAGAGGATCATATGGTTCTTGTTCTTTCTTTTATTAATGTATTGTATCACACTGATTGATTTGCAGGTGTTGAACCAACCTTGCAGCCCAGGAATAAATCCCACTTGTTCGTGGTGAATAATCCTTTTAATGTACTGTTGGATCCTATTGGCTAGTATTTTGGTGAGAATTTTTGCCTCCATGTTCATCAGGGATACTGGACTGTAATTCTCCTTTTTGATGGGGTCTTTGTCTGGTTTGGGGATCAAGGAAATGGTGGCCTCATAAAATGAATTTTGAAGTTTTCCTTCCATTTCTATTTTTTGGAACAGTTTCAGAAGAATAGGTATTAATTCTTCTTGAAATGTTTGGTAGAATTCCCCCGGGAAGCCATCTGGCCCTGGGCTTTTGTTTGTTGGGAGATTTTTGATGAGTGCTTCAGTTTCCTTAGTGGTTATAGGTGTGTTCAGGTTTTCTATTTCTTCCTGGTTCAGTTTTGGTAGTTTATACATCTCTAGGAATGCATCCATGTCTTCCAGATTATCTAATTTGCTGGTATATAGTTGCTCATAATATGTTCTTATAATTGTTTCTATTTTTTTGGTTTGGTTTTGATCTCTCCTCTTTCATTCATGATTTTGTTGATTTGGTTCCTTTCTGTTTTCTTTTTGATAAGTCTGGCCAGGGGTTTATCAATCTTCTTAATTCTTTCAAAAAACCAGCTCCTAGTTTCGTTGATCTGTTCTACTGTTCTTTGGTCTCTATTTCATTGATTTCTGCTCTGATCTTTATTATTTCTCTTCTTCTGCTGGGTTTAGGCTTTATTTGCTGTTCTTTCTCCAGCTCTTTAAGTGTAGAGTTAGGTTGTGTATTTGAGACCTTTCTTGTTTCTTGAGAAAGGCTTGTATTGCTATATACTTTCCTCTTAGGACTGCTTTTGCTGCATCCCAAAGAATTTGTACAGTTGTGTTTTCATTTTCATTAGTTTCCATGAATTTTTTTAATTCTTCTTAATTTCCTGGTTGACCCATTCATTCTTTAGTAGGATGCTCTTTAGTCTCCATGTATTTGAGTTCTTTCCGACTTTCCTCTTGTGATTGAGTTCTAGTTTCAAAGCATTGTGGTCTGAAAATATGCAGGGAATGATCCCAATCTTTTGGTACCAGTTGAGACCTGATTTGTGACCCAGTATGTGGTCTATTCTGGAGAGTGTTCCATGGGCACCAGAGAAGAATGTGTATTCTGTTGTTTTGGGATGTAATGTTCTGAATATATCTGTGAAGTCCATTTGGTCCAGTGTGTCATTTAAAGTCTTTATTTCCTTGTTGATCTTTTGCTTAGATGATCTGTCCATTTCAGTGAGGGGGTGTTAAAGTCCCCTAATATTATTGTATTGTTGTCTATGTGTTTCTTTGCTTTTGTTATTAATTGGCTTATATAATTGGCAGCTCCCATGTTAGGGACATAGATATTTACAATTGTTAGATCTTCCTGTAGGATAGACCCTTTAAGTATGAGATAGTGTCCTACCTCATCTCTTATTAAGGTCTTTGGTTGAAAATCTAATTTGTCTGATATAAGGATTGCCACCCTACCTTTCTTATGGTGTCCATTAACATGGTAAATGGTTTTCCATCCCCTCGCTTTCAATCTGGAGGAGACTTTGGATCTAAAATGAGTCTCTTGCAGACAGCATATCGATGGGTCTTGTTTTTTTTTTTTTTTTTTTTTTATCCAATCTGATACCTGTGTCTTTTGACTGGGGCATTTAGCCCATTTACATTCAGGGTAACTATTGAAAGATATGAATTTAGTGCCATTGTATTGCCTATAAGGTAACTGTTTCTGTATATTGTCTGTGTTCCTTTCTGGTCTATTGCTTTTAGGCTCTCTCTTTGCTTAGAGGACCCCTTTCAATATTTCTTGTAGGGCTGGTTTCATGTTTGCAAATTCCTTTAGTTTTTGTTTGTCCTGGAAGTTTTTTAATCTCTCCTTCTATTTTCAATGACAGCCTAGCTGGATATAGTATTCTTGGCTGCATATTTTTCTCGTTTAGTGCTCTGAAGATCTCATGCCAGTCCTTTCTGTCCTGCCAGGTCTCTGTGGATAGGTCTGTTGCCAACCTAATGTTTCTACCATTGTAGGTTACAGATCTCTTGTCCCAAGCTGCTTTCAGGGTTTTCTCTTTGTCTCTGAGACTTGTGAGTTTTACTATTAGATGTCAGGGCATTGACCTATTTTTATTGATTTTGAGGGGGGTTCTCTGTGCCTCCTGGATTTTGATGCCTGTTCCCTTCCCCAAATTAGGGAAATTCTCTGCTATAATTTACTCCAATATACCTTCTGCCCCTCTCTCCCTTTCTTCTTCTTCTGGGATCCCAATTATTCTAATGTTGTTTCATCTTATGGTATCACTTAACTCTCGAATTCTGTCCTCATGATCCAGTAGTTGTTTATCTCTCTTTTTCTCAGCTTCATTTCCATCATTTGGTCTTCTATATCACTAATTCTCTCTTCTGCCTCATTTATCCTAGCAGTTAGAGCCTCCATTTTTAATTGCACCTCATTAATAGCCTTTTTGATTTCAACTTGGTTAGATTTTAGTTCTTTTATTTCTCCAGAAAGGGTTTCTCTTATATCTTCCATGCTTTTTTCAAGCCCAGCTAGAATTTTTATAATTGTCATTCTGAACTCTAGTTCTTGACATCTTATTAAATGTCTGTATTGATTAGGTCCCTGGCAGTCGGTACTGCCTCTTGTTTATTTTTTTTTTGAAGTGATTTTTTCCATCTTGTCATTTTGTCCAGAGGAGAATAGATGAATGACAGAACAAAATGCTAACAGGGTAACAATGACCCCAGAAAAATATACACTAAATAAATCAGAAGAGACCTGAAAACAGGGGGAAAGAAAAGGAATGAAAGAAAAAAGCAAAAGATAAAGATAAAAAAATAGAATATGATCAAATATGATCAGGCTGATGCATAGATCAGTGCCACACACTAGATTTTGGGCATATTTTGGTCTATTAGAAGAAATTGCCTCCCAAAATTTTAAAGAAAGAAAAACTTATATATGTACAAAAATAAGGGTAAATACAATGAAGAGATGGAATATGACTGTAAAGATGAAAATTATAAAAGATTTTATAAAAGGAATTGATAAGATAAGAAGGGTTGAAAAAAGAAAGAAGAGGAACTAAAAAAAAAAAAAGGGAAAGAATGTGATCAGGCAGGAGACTAGAACAAAGCCATAC